>NC_068981.1:27785408-27791407 GCF_001194135.2 Octopus bimaculoides
ATTATTATTATTATTATTATTATTATTATTATTATTATTATTATTATTATTATTGCCTTTACAGAGCTTCTAACGCTGGAGATGTACTACGGTGTCAGCTGTTCACTACCAGTGAACTAAAGCAACACCTTATTTTTCGAGCACCTTCCGGAGTATTCGAGCGGTTCCAAGCAGTGCTGTTTTCTGCAAGTACTCCACCCTTATTGCAGCCCCTATTTGTTCCACGTACTTCTCGAGATTTTTGCTCACTGTTCCCAGGGCTCCGATAATTATTGGTATTATTACTACCTTTTTCATCGACCACAACTGCTTAACCTTCCAAGCTAACCTGTCATATCACTCGACTTTTCTTTCTCCTTTATCGCATACCTTGTTGTCAGCTGGGCATGCTATATCTATGATCCAGCATAGTTTGTTTTCTTTCTCACTTAAGACTATGTCCGGCTTCCTAATCTCTATCTCATGGTTGCATACAATCCCATAGGATCTTTGCCTGTCCAGCTTCTTATTCTCTGTCTCATGGTTGCATAAAATCCCATATGATCTTTGCATGCGTAGCTGGTTTACTGCTTGCACCCGACAGTATCATGCTATTCGTTCTTTTCCGCTAAAAGGGAGACCTTTTGTAACAGTTCTACTGGATACACTATTCCAAAGGTGGCGAGCTGGCAGAAACGTTAGCACACTGGGCGAAATGCTTACCGGTATTTCGTCTGTCTTTATGTATTGAGTTCAAATTCCGCCGAAGTCGTCTTTGCTTTTCATCCTTTCGAGGTCGATAAATTAAGCACCAGTTGCGTACTGAGGTTGATCTAATCGACTGGCCCCCTCCCTAGAGTAGAAAAGTATTGGTAGCACGCCGAGCTAAATACTTAGCTGTATTTCAGTCGTCGTTATGTTGTAAGTTCAAATTCCGCCGAGGTCGACTTTGTCTTTCATACTTTCGGAGTCAATAAATTAAGTTCCAGTAGAGTTCTGGGGGTCGATATAATCGATATAACCCCTCCCCCGAAATTTCAGGTCTTGTGTCTATATTAGAAAGAATTATTATTTTTTTAAATCTGCATGTTTGTTATATTCACTTGACGAGACACACTCAGCGTCCTAGGGCGAGTGAGGGATAAGAAATGTTATAGTTTGGGGAGGGCAAGTGGCAGGGGCAGTAGCCAAATATCTTCATATAATGCAACACAGACATTTAAATTGATAGGGTTGTTTTCCTGGGACCTTATCCCCCACTTTTTTTATCATACCTAGGGGACCCACAATAACAAGAACAATTTCTCACTTTAAGATGACATGTCCTTTGTATTTCAATTTCCAGGTCCTTTTATTTACTTAATTTGTCAAATTCCTTTACAGATATATTTTTATCAGTGGGAACATTTACATCCTTTAGTCTACGAGTGTTTTCTTCCCTATCTTTAATAATTATGTCTGATCGATTAGCCTGGGCCATTCTGTCAGTGTTGACTGGAAAATCCCAGAGGATAGTGACATTTTTACCTTCAACGACTGTCTCAGTATGTCGTTTATGCCAGTAAGCAAGAGTACTGATTTTGTAGTGTTAACATATTTTCCAATGTAAATATTGTCCTACCCTATCGTGGCGTATTTTGCATTCGCTTGGTGTCAGCACAGGTCATCCCGAGATGCGATGGTCTATTGTTTCGTCAAATGTGTCGCAGAACCTACATTTAGAGTCAGAACTGATTTTAAGAACGTTAGCCTGGTAGTTTCTGGTAAGCTAGCTTTGATCTTGAGCCACCAATATAAAACCTTCAGTCCTGAGCTTCTCAGCCACTGATAGGTTGTTGATTGGTCTACATCAGTATTTCGACTTCGAAGTATACACTGTCCATGCAGAGGCTTCTGATTCCACCGTTCCTCAATTTGTTTCTGCCCGTTCTTTTTTTACAATCTGCTTGATCCATTTTACTTGTTTTGTGGCAGTGGTTTCAGGTTCTTGTAAACTGGACATAATACAATCCTTCGTCTTATGTGTTTAAATCATAGACAGAATCTTTACAATTCCAGTATAATCCCATATAAGATTAAGACACATCTGTTGTCAAAACAGGAATAACAGACAAACAAGTATGTTCAATATTTTGAATGTCTTTTGAAACAAGAGAAATGACAACGAGTGACAGTCTCAGATAAGATGAAGATTGTATCTTACCAAGTGGCTGAATTGATAGCTCAGCAGACGTAACTGTATACAATAGATGAAAGATTGATTGTGGAAACTTTGGTGGGATGCCGAGCGAGAAGTTATGAAAATTCTTTTGTCTGATAATACAATTTGTAGAAGAATAGCTGATATGTCAACTAATTTTGTGAAGCGTATTTCCGAAAGTAGGAAGAATTTTGAAGTTATCGCTGAAGTTTGTGAATAGACTGACATTAGTGGAAAAGACACTGTTGTTGGTCTTTATAAGTTTCGTTCACAATGACAAAATAGTCGCAGTTTCTATTTTGCAAGGAACTTGAGAATTATAACAGCAAATAAGATATTGTTTTAAAACTTCTCTGAGCTTAGTAAAAATGTGAGATATGATGTGATATTTTGTATTGGAATATATAGAGTAGGAGAACGCTGTATGATAGGGTAGGCATCATAATGAATCGAATGAATCGACCCCAGTTCTTACTCTATTGGTCAATTTCGCCGAACTATTAAGTTACGAGGACGAAAGTCCACCGACCTCGGTTATCGAGCGGTGGCGGATGACAAACAAACAAACAAACACACACACACACACACACACACACACACATACACACACACACACACACACATATACATATATATAGTATACTATCGCGTGGAGGTAAGATCGACAAAAACGTACTCCATCTGATGAGAAAAATATTGTTTAATGAACACATATTTTCATGAGTTATTAATAGATGCATGCAATGAAAACACCACAGACAGCATCTCATAACACACCTAGTGCCTTCATGCATTCTTCAAGTTGTGCTCACATGACATATACAAGGTAAGACGGGACGAAAGAATAAGAGAAAATACGAGAAAAGACAAGAAGGTAGATGTAAAAGACGGAAAAATGAAACCAAGAGAAAACGAAATG
Source organism: Octopus bimaculoides (assembly GCF_001194135.2). NCBI lineage: Eukaryota > Metazoa > Mollusca > Cephalopoda > Octopoda > Octopodidae > Octopus > Octopus bimaculoides. Next base: position 27,788,507 of record NC_068981.1, read on the forward strand.
TAAAGGAAAAAAAGGAAATGTGAAGTAGATAAATGTCCCCTTTCACTGTAATGCCATAAAAAGGCAGAACAGACAGGCGTCTAGTGTTTGTGGAACAGCCGCTTAATCATTAGAGGTGGTATTTTCCAATTTAACAACAGAACTATATCCACATGTCTACATCCTCCGAAAATACAGATCTGGAATACAGCTGTACGGTGGAGTTCTTAGATCTGAAAAGGATCTGCGATTTTTCAGCTATGCGTAGCTTGCATTATTTTGATCCATTAATATACGGTGTGGATTTTTCAACTATTTTCAACTTTATTGTATGTGGTGTGATGTTAGACATCAAACTCTGTACGTGGCAAGCCAACTTAGTGGATTTACATCTGTCCCTGAAGCGGAAGGAAGATACGTATTTTACATAGCGATTTTTGAGGTAACCTACACAGAACTTGATGTAACTATTCTTTTCGGTTATGTTATCATCTAGCGTTACTATAACTTCTGCCTCATACATGGCGGATTTAATCATGCACTCCTGGTCGAGTGGACAACATCCTGGATCTCGACGGTACAACTAGGAGTAGGCTGTCAGTGGTGTTTGAGTGTAATAATGCCCTTTGTACTGGGGAAGCAGGTATATGTTAATTTAATTGGTGTATGCAAGATCGTGATGAAGAAATCATCACAGTAATTCACATCTTAAATGATTCCCCTCAAATATGCTGCTGCTGCTACTACTAACACTACCACATATATGTATATATATGTGTGTGTGTGTGTGTGTGTGTGTGTGTATTATTGTTCTGGGAAGAGTAATTCTGTTTTAATTAATACACTCACCGGTTCGACTGCCACTCATTTTCTTATTTATTTTTCCTAAAATGTTCGTTGCTTCTTGCAACCTCTTCCTTTGTCGTTGACTCGGTCTGTATTTAGAGCTGCGTTCTTTTTGTCTGTTTGTTTGTGCGCATGTGTGTACGCCAGTGTGCATGTGTATACACATATGTATGTATGTATGTATGTATGTATGCGCGTGTATGTATACATAGACGAAATCTGATCAATAAGTATCCGGACTGTTGCCATAGTAACGAAACTAAAGTACGTAGAATGAAGACGTTAAGAGAAGATTGACTTTGAACTCTGCTGTGCATGAGCACTAAGTTTAAACGTTCTAGTTCATTTCGCTGTTTACAGCATTGCTTGGAAAGAAGGTGTGTATGACAACAGTCCGGATACTTATTGATCAGACCACGTATATATCTATGCGTGTGTGTACGTCTGTATCTATAGATTCTGCACATTCCTATGTTTGCGTGTTCATGTTCGTCTGTCTGTATGCGTGTGCGTATGTGTGTGTATTTGCGTGTGTACTTCTGTGTCCTTGTTTCTGCATGTTTGTCTGTGTCTATGTGTATGCGCTTGTGTGACTGTATGTGCGTCTATTATGTATGAATGTGTGCATCCATATGGGTCCTTGTGTGTGTGTGTGTGTGTGTGTATATGGTCGTGTGTTTCAGTCTTCCTTTGTGTATGTATGCGTGTATGTGTGTGTGTGCTTGTCTGTCCATATTAATTATATCCCTATCTATCTACTTATCTGTCTGCTTACTTACATATTCATAAACCACGTGAGTCCAAATACTTGAATACATGCTGAGAAATTGTCTTAGCCTGTTTGCCTTCGGACGGTTCATTTCTAATTCTTCGGCTATTTAATGCTTTTTTGGGGCCTGCAATCGCCTATATTATTGATTTTCATTTTTACACTATATTATTGATTATCATTTTTACATTGTTACACTAGAACCAATGATATCTTCGCAAATTTCTTTTCGTGAATTATTTGTTTCGTGAATCTGCTGTGTATTGAAATTATTTTCACACTGGTGGCTGCCATGAATTCGGTGTAAAACGAATCAGTTGCATCGCAGACTTCAACACAACTGGTTGGGTCTCTGTCATGGTAAGTCATGCTGAGGAAGCTGAGGCTATTATGTCAGTGCAGATGCCGGTCCACGTGAGTCCAAATACTTGAATGTATGCTGAGAGATTGTCTTAGCCTGTTTGCCTTCGGACGGTCGATTTCTGTAGTTATTATCAGTGTATTTTGGCGATTTAAATAAGAGTCTTCACTGTTATTTCCAGCAAGTATGCATACTTAGTACGTACTTTGATTAATTTTAATGAAATTTTAATTCCATGATTCTGTAAAATAATATTTAATTAACTTAAATGTACACAGATGCATAAAAATAATTTTTGATTCCATTTGACATTCTAAAATACTATTACATTCAATTTTAAAAAAGGTAAAATCGGACAGAACTTATGGGATGACCTTATATTTTTTTTTTTTTCAGCATACATGACGATAGTATTTATCTTTTGTCTTTTTATTAAAGATTCTCCAATTTCAGATAGAGCAATGTTGAGGATCTCTAATTCTGTATTTTCTTCTACGACAACATCTGTTGATGATGAAATCACTTCAGTGGTAGTTGAATTATCATCTTGCGTGTCTTCTGATGATGGTTCAATTTGAAATGTGGGCTAAGTTTTTCTGCAAGAGTGACATGTTTTTTTGTCCAGGAATTAGGCTTGCTTTCGGATGTTCTGTTCCAAAATCTGCTGTTATTGTTCTTAAAGCCTTTTTCATAGGTGCTTTATGCTTTTTTAAATGGGTCACAACACTTTTTTGATTAGCTAAAAATCGTTGTTTTACATCCATTTGTAACCAGGAATTAATTAGAATTAATCTGGAAAAAAAAAAGAATTAAGTAATTTAATTAGGCTGTATAATATAAACTATAGTTAATAGAAGATTTTATAACTACAGTTTTCACTGAGATCCCAGAATGAATATTTTTATGTGAGTTCTGACTGAGTATATTATATATATATATATATATA
>NC_068981.1:27793645-27795717 GCF_001194135.2 Octopus bimaculoides
ATATATAATGATAAGTTGACGATGGTTGAGAGAGTGGCAGATTTGTCGATCTAAATGTTGAGTTATTTCTCGTAGCAAGTTATATTTTTTATTATTTACGAACGACATTGTCTGTGGGATGCTAAATCAAATTCGTTTTTCTCGACGATACACCGTTTCAGAGCCTATTTGTGCTAAACATACATAGATAACTACATTCACTTGTATATTCACTTCTATATAGCAGACATATTATCGGCTTCCTCTTCGCACAACAACTGAAATCCTAAAATCATACAACTATATCCAGCCCCACTCCAACAGTACACTTTTAACTACTGAAATGCCATATAGGGCAAACGTTTTACGTTTTGCTTTTCGCAAGTAATGACGGATCAACCACAAACGTCAGGAAAATATGAAACAATTTTATGTGAGTCAAATCGAATACCTCTACATTCATTAACACGATGCCTGAAGGAAAACTGAATCTCTGTGCCCCACTATGTCTGTTGCATATGAGAGATGCGCTACTAACAGGAATTGTTGTCTATAAATTTACTTCATAATTCAATAGAAAGCAAAATTGAAAACAAGACCTAGCTGAAAGGCTCCAAGTTTTAAAGGACGAAGCGAGATCACTTAATGTTTCATGAGAGATAATATCAAATTATTGCTATTGGAATCATTTTTCCCTGGTTAGCGTCATACGCCTGAACAATTATGGAAAATTGACGTGAGGACCGCCCAAATTATTTGTTGCTTCGTGTTTATGATTTTGGACTTAGTGCTTCTAATATACAATAGTCAATTCACCGATTAATTCAACTAAATATTAACTGAATGTACGTTCGCAAAACTCTATGTTGAGCAGAGATAATCGTAAACTTATCTCCCATTATAATATATTATGTATGTATGTATGTATGCATGTATGCATGTATGTATGTATGTATGCATGTCTGCATGTATGTATGTATGTCTGCATGTATGTATGCATGCATGCATGTATGTATGTATGTATGTATGTATGTATGTATGTATGTATACATGCATGCAAGTATGTATGTTCTCTTCTATTTTTGATTATTCAAATTTTTCCTCTGCGGAAGGAGCTTGTTTCTCACAACGATACAAAGCTCCATCATTAGAGTGGGGATAACAAAACTCAATATCTTATTTAAAACCTGAGGCAAGTCTTGCATATTTTTTACTACTCCACTTACATATTGTATTTCAAATGTGCGAGTTGGTTGGTTGATTACTTGTTCTGAAAACCCTATTTATTCACAAAACCAATACCACCAATTATTATTGGTGCAAATGTGAATTTATAATCTTGAGAGAGATTTCGAAGCAGTTGCCTATAGTTATCCGCTTTCGCTTTGATTTGCAAAGAGGTATTCACATCATCAGGACAGCTGACCTTTATAGCAGTGCATACTTATTCTTATACATGCCAAACAACAATATCCGGCCTGTTATATTTATACTTGACAGATGTTGTGAGGAGAATGGTACACTAGTATTCCTTGTGTTGATGGTTGTGCATGTATCCAATAACAAGAAGAGTCTCTATATTTATTCCAGGAGTCTTTTTGTTTAATTGCACTCCATATAGTTTTGACGATAATATCGTGTCATATAGGTAAGTAGTACCTAGATGACATTTTTGGGCAGATGCTAGTCACATGTGTAATGTCTTCCACATAAATATGACATAATCTACATTTTCCGTTATATCTTGGAGCTCCAGGAGCTTCACTGTCTCTTTTGCTTATTAAATTCTTCGAAGCAATCTCCTGTTCTTGGATTACAAATAAATAGCCTTCGAAGTGCGATATGATGTGGCGTTCACGAGTCCAAGAGATACTTCGCTGCATGTCAATATTACTGTCTTCTTCGAGTCTTCAGGAAAAATACCGATGCATAATCTCTCTTTTTTATTTTGGAATTTTGAGCGTTTCACAACCGGGTCCTCTTTGAGATATATTAGTATGTATGCATGTATGTATATATGTATATGCACATGTGTAAGTGTATATATGTGTGTGTATGTATATATATATATATATATATATATATATATATAT
>NC_068981.1:27796321-27799554 GCF_001194135.2 Octopus bimaculoides
ATATATATATATATATATATAATATACATGCATATATGCATATGTATGTATATAATAAATATAATATATACTATTTATGCATATAAGTTTGTATGTGTGCAAATATTTGTGTGGTTAAATTTGTATGTGAGAATATTTCGTAACAGTTGCAGAAAGAAATTGCAGTCGCTGCAGTCGTTATGATCCATTTTCCCTTCATATGATAGAAACGAATGCTGTTATAATTTAATTTTCAAGTATTGTTGCTTCACATCCCACCTAGATCCAAATCTAACTCATACCCTAAATTCAAATTAATGGACAGCCAATATTCAAATATATTTCTATTTGTCCTTTGCGACTTTTGCTATGATTTCAATGATAGAATTCCAATATCCTCAATATTTGTCATTAACTTCTTATCACTACAGTCTATTTCGAATCGGTTGCAAGAAAAATGAATAAATATGAAGCTACCTTCATATGAATCTGGTTGAAAAATTAATACCAATGGAGGTATGATAGGATTTTAATGAATCAATTAATATTCACACTATTTCGTTTTCTATTACATTAATATTTGCCAAGGGTTTGATTCTATTATCGTTGTCTCTGTGCAACTTTAAACGAAAAATAAACATAGCCATACTACTACTACTACTGCTACTACTACTATTACTACTACTACTAATAATAATAATAATAATAATAATAAGAAGAAGAAGAAGAAGAAGAAGAAGAAGAAGAAGAAGAAGAAGAAGAAGAAGAAGAAGAAGAACAACAACAACAACAACAACAACAACAACAACAACAACAGCAACAACAATAACAACAACAACAAAGACGTTTGATGATTATAGTGACGGTGATGATGATGATAAGCAGAGAAATATATTTATTCACTAAGCTACGTTTTCTTCCTTTCTTTTTTTTTCTTTTTTGTCTGAATACTTGATAAGCATTAACCGCTTTTACATAAATCAAATTAATTCGATCAGAAATGATCAGTAAAAATTCATGACAGTGTACGTTAGATGAATGAAATTGATGTTTCTGAAGTACAAGTTCATAGGGAGTTTGAAAATTCAGTTTTGATTTTAAATTGGAAATATAAATAAATTCCTTAAACGGAAAATATCTCAGGTAAAACAGATGTGCCGAAAGAGGGTACATGGAAAATGAAAATACAAAGCGAAACAAAACAAAGAAAATAAACTCGCTTATTCTATGTAGAACTCGGCATGCAAACTGAAATTCAATTTCTTTTCAAAATTTCTTTTCAAAATGTTAACGAAATATTTTTAAAAATTGCTTCTTTGAAAAACTTCCTATCAAACTTTTACGTTTTCTGATCATTCTCATCATTCCGATCATATATTTTTTTTAAATGTAATTTGTGTGCTGTAATACATAATATCAAAGAACCCCTAACCACATAAATGAATTTTCCATTTCAGATTTTATAAAGTAATTAAGTCATTTCATCCATCTGTTATAATATATGGTAAGCTATTCTATTACAGGTCAGTACGCATGTACAAAAGATTTCGTAATTTCATTGCAAAAAAAAAGAAAGAAGGAGTTTCTAAGAAATGTCTGATGACTATTAATTTGAAAATAAAACAAAAACTTTGTACTTCGCAACAGAAAATACAATTTTTTTCATTCTTTCTGATAGGGACGTATCATAGTTGTTCAAATAAGCAGGTATTTTCTTTCTTCTGAAGTCAAGTATGATTGTGTAACCCGTAAATTCTTCAAGTACTCTGAAAATTTAGTACTTCGCAACACAAAATATAGCTTTTTAAAAATATATCATTCTTTCTATTAGAGATTTACAATAGTTCAAATAGTTCTCGGGAAGAGTTGCATTGTAGTGTAAATCATTGTAATCATTGTTATTTGTCCATCGCTCTTTTTCGGTTTTGCTATTTGTTTAGGCATTGACATTAGGCGATGGGTCCATCTTTACAGCGTTCACTTTCTGACAAAATACTGCCTCTGAACGTATGTTGAAGTTACTTTTGTATAGTCATTATCCGAGGCTCACTAGACAAAATAGATTACTATTACTTTCTCTTGTATTCTTTTTCACCGAACACTGATCATAGTTATTCCTTTCCAATTCAGAGGAATGAAGCTTCTCGCCTCTTGCTTATTATTATTATTATTATTATTATTATTATTATTATTATTATTATTATTATTGAGTGAAAGAGCAGTGCATGCCATTAAAGTGACACTGGAGTAAAATATAAGCCCAGTATAGCCATCATGACAACCCGTTTGATAATGGTACACCAGGTACGTGGTTCACAACGATGTGTGCGCAACATAGTGATCTCATATCAAGATAAACAGCGCATGAGCCTGCAGGTGAGCCTAGTTAGAATTTACCTCAGGTCAGGTAGCCCATCCCGCTCATAAGTTCCCTGAATAAGGGTTGTTGAACGAAGCACCCATGTTTTCTGAGGTGAATTTCCAAACCCCAAAAAATTCCTCTCAACACAAGGCTATAATGCTACCCCACTACTTCTGCTCGTGATCAGAGATGCAAATATCGTCAGACAGTAAGGGACATGCTCAACTGGTTACGGTCCAGCAACTAACAAGCAAATCTGCGGCAGTAAGCAGAATATTTGCTGTAGCTCATCTTTTATACCAAGACAAAACAATGTACATGATAACACTTCCAATCAATTAAGATCAGAAGCCATGAGAGCCACTGTCAGATACTACATGATTATTATTATTATTATTATTATTATTATTATTATTATTATTATTATTATTATTATTATTATTATTATTATTATTATATGTTTGACTTTTGCTTTGCATTTGTACAAGTTGGATCCAAGTCTCACCCAGAGACCTCAAGAGACAAGTTAGAAGTCCATGTTGGTGTTACGCCTAGGGTGCCATATATTTGGTATTGTACATAGTGTTATTCTAGAGTATGTTTAAGAAACCATAAGAAAATTATGTTTGTTTTAAAATTTGAGATTACATAGACAGTATTTTAGGTAGGATATGGACAGTTTCCATGAGCACTATCTTCTGAATTTCTGCCATTTTGGGGTTTACTGGTGTCTGAACTGTGTAGCAATGAGCCCCTTTTGCTATCATTCCTAGGGCATTCCTATTATTATTAATTTTAATATCTTTATTATTATTATTATTATTATTATTTTATGTTTGACTTTTGTTTTGCATTTGTACAAGTTGGATCCAAGTCTCACCCAGAGACCTCA
>NC_068981.1:27799564-27803970 GCF_001194135.2 Octopus bimaculoides
TTATTATTATTATTATTATTATTGCCTTGAAAAAACATTTATTGCCACTTGCAGCCTTTTCATTTGTAATTTCAAATCAATCTACTTCATAGCAGTAACTAGCTACAGTAGATCCTAACTTATTAGAAATATATTCATTTTATCTTTTTTTGTCTTGTCTTGATAACTTCTTATCTTTCAAAATGGACAAATTTGCGAAAGGCCTCAGCAGAATCATCTTTAACAAAAGCGAGTTTATTCTTATTGACAACATAGTTGGATATTACAGTCTGAAGTGTGAAAATTGATGTCATCTGTAATTCCAAGAAGCTAACATCCAATAGAGACGTATTTCACACTCCACAATTCGCCTGTTGAGTCGATCTTTCACATGTTCAGGTGTCTACTACTTACCAAATCGATGCACGAAGCAACCATAATCTTACATCACTCTTCTATTAAGTAATTAACTTAACATTGTGTGTTACAGGAAAATTACTACTGGTAGAGACGAACAAAACTATGATTTGCACTCACACCCTTGCTCAAAACAAGATCACTTAAATTTAGAAGCACAGACGACATAGTCATGTATGTATGTATTTATGTACGTACGTATATACACACTGTAGTAGCAGCAGCAGCAGCAACAGTAGTGGAAGTAGTAGTAGTAGTAGTAGTAGTAGTAGTAGTAGTAGTAGTAGCAGGAGCAGCAGCAGCTTTGGTTCAGCAGCAGCATATTAATTTTACAATAATGAACATCGTAATTGATATATGCGAATGTACATATCACATATTAACAACCAGCTAAATTAAACTAGAAACAATTTTGCTTCTTTTAGTTTGTGTGCGTAAAATTTACCAAATATCTAAGAAGAATTTAAAATAACTTTCAATAGCTGAAGGCGTTGAGTCTGTAATTTGGTTTTTAATAGCTATGTCTCCAATTAAACACGAGAGTGATTACTTCGCATAATTAGGATCTCTTATTGCTGTCCTTTATATCTCATTTGACTGTGTAAATCAAAATTGAACAAGAGAATCAGTTGGAAAGTGAATGAGCGTTCATTTTTCTCTGATATTGAGAAGGTAAAAAATAGCATTTAGACTAATAAAAAACATGCAGTGCAAGAAATAGTGAAGATATTGAATGTAAGAAAGTTCTTCAGAAGGTTGAAGAAATGAATAAAAGTAAAGACATAGAATGGACAAATTACAAAATATATAAATAAATGTATCAGCAAAACAAAGAATCCGTTTGAATTGGCTGTAGATGAAATGGTTTTAGATTTAGAAAGAAATAGTAAAATCTAGATGTGAAAGGTCTATTTGAAATCTAAAGTTAAAATGCATACAAAGGATGGGGAATATTTGAGAACCACAGTGCATAGTTCATCGATTCTGAAATGAATGGCAAAGTCAACCTCGGTGGAATAATAATAATAATAATAATAATAATAATAATAATAATAATAATAATAATAATAATAATAATAATAATGATGATGATGATGATGATGATGATGCCGTGATGCCGTGATGCAATACGAGATACTGGCTCTCATGGCTCCTGATCTTAACCGTAAAAGATGGGCTACAGCAAATATTCTGCTCAATATCACAGATTTGCTTGTCAGTTGTTTGACCATGACCAGTTGAGCATGTCCTTTGGTGGCTGACAATATGTGCATCACTGATCACAAGAAGAAATAATGGAGAAGTATCATAGCCATGTGTTGATATGAATTCTTTGGAGCTTAAATACTTCACCTGAAGAAACATTGGTGTTCCGTTCGATATCCTTAAAAAAATTTTACCCAGGGACCTTTTGAGCGGGATGGGCTACTCAACAAGAAGAAAATTCTAACTGGGTCCCACGAGCATGGTCATTCGCTATTTATCTTGATATGAAATTACCATACATTATTTACATTATTTACATTTGATGGATATTTGTCCTCATTTTTTGTTGTTGTTATTACGTTTCGGCTGATATACCCTCTAGCCTTCATCAGGTGTCTTGGGGAAATTTCGAACCTGGGTTCTCATTCTTAAGGTATTTTTCCATGTTGTTATTATTTTTATCATTATTATTCGGGTCATTGCTTGGAATCGAACTCGGAATCTTGGGGTTAGTAGCCTGCGCTCTTAACCAGTACGCCATATGCTCGTGGGCATATGGCGCAAATTCCTCATTTCTTAAATATAGAACTATGAAGTTACCATTTCACGCATCAAACGGTTAATAATGACGGGTATATTGGGCTTCGTATGTTAATACCCAAGTGTCCCTTTGATAGCATGCATTGGTCTCTCACTCAATAATAATAATAATAATAATAATAATAATAATAATAATAATAATAATGATAATAATGATGATAATAATAATAATAATAATAATAATAATAATAATAATAATAATAATAATAATAATAATAATAATAATAGCTGGTTTGAAAGGGAAAGAGAAAGGAAGTTGAATAAACTACAAATAAAGCGTCATATCAAAAAGTCCTTACATACATTCATACACACGCGCGCATACACACACCTACACACACACACCTACACACACACACATGCATACACATAAACACATGTGCTTGCATGTATTAATGAATGAATAAACGCATATGTGTATGTAAATATCTATAGGTTAAGCAGATGGTAAAAAATGTTAAAAGAAGGAAATTCTCGTCGCGTCCAAAAGCTTACAAAAAGCATCACGAAAATTCCCTGTATAGACACCGCAAATGGCGGAAACAAGTTGACATATTAAAATGTTGGTTATAAAAAGGGAGAGGAAGACTTCTCACCTCGTAACAATAAAGGGAAATTTAAATAAAATAAAGGGAATAATAAAGGAAAAGTGTTTATGAGAAAACAAATGTTGCTTCTAAACAAAATGGCGCCGACGGCAATTTTAAAAGGAAGTTAATTGAAAACAATAAAACGAAGATAGATTGATTGTTAAAAACTATGCATTAAATAAATATTGACATTCTTTAAATAATGAATGGGCTAAATTCAATGTAGTGTGTTTTGAAGAATGAATGAATAAATGAATATCTGAACAGATGAATGAACCGCTAGAAGAATGAAGAAAAGAAAGTAGGAAAAGAAGAAAGTATTATCGAGAAAAATGACAAGAAAATCTAGAAAGAAAAGAATTGATGACTTAAATTTTGAGCATTAAGCCTGTTAACAGTAGACAGCAGCATCAACAGTCTCCAGTCAAAGACAAATTTTGATAAGTACTGTTTAAGGAATTATATTTTAATTTTTATTTTTACTAGTTTCTCACCGGGCAGTAGCCAATCTTGGGCACCACATTGAGGGGTTCATTTGAAGAAATCAACTCCAGTATTTATGTATTCTTGAAGTATGATACGTAAAAACATTAACAGAGGTTGTTAAGGGGATCAACACAAACACAAATGCACCTTAATAAATAAATTAGAGACCAAATAACGCGTGTCTAATCCTTATATATTATGATTTTTCAAGCGCAGGCACAATCGGCAGAAAATAAAAAATAAAAAATTCCGATTAAACTTCAGAAATTGCTAAATTCATTTCTTAAATTTATATAGTGTAGGAAAAAATTGTAGAATTTTTTTTTCTACCAGTGGCCTAGTATGTATAAATAGTCAATAGACATATTTTTCATATAAGAATTAGTGTACATTTATATACAAACAGGGTGTGGTTTGGACTCTTTGATTGTTCTTTCTAGTATGTTAGGCAACCTGTTAAAAGGTTGTCTCGTTGTGTATAAATGGACATTAATATATGTATATATATATATATATATATATATATATATATATGCTCTTCTCAGTACATGAGTCTTTCCAGTTAACACGATTTTTTGCACTTCCTGCAGGGATGGTAAACCTGGTATCATTTTCAAATAGGTTTCAGTACCTTTTTTTTTATCATTCCTAGAGATCCTACAATCACTGGTACGGCAGTCGCCTTGAGGTGCCACAGGTCACTGCCTGGAATCGAACTCGGAATCTTGGGGTTAGTAGCCCGTGATTTTAACAACTGAGTCTCTACATCTACACGGGAAAGTTAGATGATTTGAATGACGAGCTAGTTTTTGATGGAGTTTCCCTATATGTCTCCATTGAAGTCTAATGTCGGCTCCGTACCGATTAGATAATGCAGTTCTATATTTAAGAGATGTGGAATTATGTACATTATTTACATTATTTACATTTGACAGTTAAGAGCTTTGGCTACAATCCACAAAATTCCGAGTTCGATTCCAGGCAGTGGCCTGGATAATAATAATAATAATAATAATAATAATAATAATAATAATAATAATAATAATAATAATAATGATATTAATAGTAGTAGTAGTAGTAGTAGTAGTAGTAGTAGTAGCAGCAGCAGCAGCAGCAGCATTAGTAGTA
>NC_068981.1:27803980-27804949 GCF_001194135.2 Octopus bimaculoides
GCAGCAGCAGCAGCAGCATTAGTAGTAGTAGTAGTAGTAGTAGTAGTAGTAGTAGTAGTAGTAGTAGTAGTAGTAATAATAATAATAATAATAATAATAATAATAATAATAATAATAATAATAATAATAATGAGCAGAAGGGTACAAGCGTAAGTGCTTTCATGGATCAACTGAAAGACAAAACTGTACTTAGAGACTGCAAAAGGAGGAAAAGTAACTTAGCCATGTCATGGATCGACTATCGTAAGGCGTACGATATGATCCCACATTCTTGGATTATGGAGTGTATGAACCTATTTGGTATTGCATCGAATGTTTAGCGATTGCTTGGAAAAAGTATGGCGAATTGGAGGACGGACCTGACAGCATACGGAAGAAGCTTAGGGACAGTAGAAATTAGGAGGAGCATTTTCCAAGGGGATTGCCTGTCCCCACTGATCTTTGTACTGTGCTTGATACCACCAACACTGATTCTGAGGAAAGCAAAAGCTGGGTATGTATTCAAAGGCCGCCAACAAAAAATCAACCATTTGTTATTCTTGGATGACCTCAAACTTTATGGTAAAAATGAAGTCCAAGTAAGTTCCCGCGTTGATACGATGGATACTTTCAGTGCTGATATCAGAATGGAGTTCGGACTGAGGAAATATGGTGTGTTAGTCTTGAAGGGAGGCAAAATCAGATGTATGGACGGGCTAACAATACCGTCGGGAGAGGTCATGAAGCAGATAGAAGAGACAGACTATAAGTACTTGAGGATTTTGGAAATGGAGAAATTGATGGAGAAAGAAATGACATTAAAATTTGAAAGAATTGAAAGAATCGGAGAGATTCAGAAAAAATATCTGAGATCTTAGGGGATTAAAGTATATTTCTATATATATAAAGATGACCACTAAAGTGGACATTTAATGTGCTAGAAATAGACCACATGTTGTGGTCTTAGTAGACACAAAATATGGTCTATTT
>NC_068981.1:27804959-27806504 GCF_001194135.2 Octopus bimaculoides
AGAAAGAAAGAAAGCAAGATAGATAGATAGATAGATAGATAGATAGATAGATAGATAGATAGATAGATAGATAGATAGATAGATAGAGTGTGCGTCAGAAATATAAAGTTAAAATTTACTTGCAAATGGGCGCGTAGCGTTCGATAATATAATAATACAAATGATATGTGAGCATATGCATATATACATACATATATGTACATACCCATATCTACATGTATATATAGATGCATATCCGGGTACAGGACGTCAAAAAAACGGGGACAAAAAAGGAACGGGAACATAAACAAAGCAGGCACAGGATGTCACAGAACGTAAACAATAAAAAATACGAAAATATGGAATACGAAATACGAATACATGGAATATGAACTTTTTTGTGAACAACGAAGAAAACAAGACACGCAACATAAAGAACGACCCTTCATCAGTTGTCAGCTGTTTTGCTAATCTGTATTTCGAGCATTTCAGGACAAGTTACGCCTTCGATAAAACAGTTGCTCCCGCAAAGCAAATTAAATAAAATGTGAGAATTCGCGGAGGGTCAAAATGGGTAACAAAAACAGGACAGTGAAAACTAACTAGAAATTTGCTAAGCCTAAACGAAGTGAATTAGCGAACACGAAGAAGCAATCTTGGACAGGAGACAGACAAGAATACGTCAGATTCGTCCAGCTGTATCAGGAGGAAAAAACGAAATACATGTTTGGGAAAGAAAGCTGGATGTAGCTATTTGTAAACACCGTCGCTACGCTGCCGGTAAAAAGATTTTTTTAATCATACACGTAAAAAATTTAAGACCTCCTTCTGTTACGAATGACCATTTGATTGCACTAAGAAAGTTCCCTTCCGGGGTCCAATTTCGGGCAAGGATGTTTGTGGAAGACAAGCAGTCGCCCATGCATACCAGTCCTCCCTCTACGTTACTGATGTTGTCCAAGGGAGAGGCAAAGGCCGATACAGCCTGGAACCAGTGACGTCGCAACTCATTTCTACAGCTCAGTGATCTACGGCAACGTAGAATAAAGTGTCTATCTCAAGAACACAATACACAGCCCTGTCTGCAAATCAAACTCACAACCTCACGACGCCCTGACCACTGGGCCGTGAGCCGTAGACTGGAGGTGGGAGTCTCGTTGGTGACTACAGTGACAGTAGGTTACCTATCTTTTATATGTCATCTTTCATCTTTTACTTTTTTCAGTCATTTTGGTGAAGCCATGCTGGAGCACGGCCTTGGAGGGTTTTCGTAGAATAAATAAACCTCAGGACTTATTTTTAAAGCCTAGAACTATTTTCCATTGAACTCTTTTGCCGAACCGCGAAGTTACAGGGATGTAAACACACCTACATCAGTTGTCAAGTGATAGTGGGTGACAAACACAGATACAAAGACATGCAGATAGATATATATACCTACCTACCTACATACCTACCTATCTACCTACCTACCTACCTACCTACCTACCTACCTACCTACCTACATACATACATACATACATACATACATACATACATACATATATATATATATATATATATATA
>NC_068981.1:27807982-27810046 GCF_001194135.2 Octopus bimaculoides
TCTCTCTTTACCTTTCTCTCTCACAATCTATTTCTCTTTGAACAACAACAACAATAATGTCATTATCATGAAAGTGTTTTTTCAAAGCACATGTTGCATTTTATCTACGTTGAAAAACATACAGAAACGCGCGCGCGCGCACACACACACACACACACACACACACGCACGCACACACACACACTCACGCACACACAAACACACACGCACACACACAAGCGCACGCACAGAAATACACGCAAATAAACATTCAATACTGTTACATAGCGACAGTCTTCTTTTAAGCTGTGTCTTGTTGCATAGTGTCTAAGCTGAAAGACATACAGAAACACACAGAAAAACACACAGTCACACATAGACACACACTTACACACACAAACAAACAAACAAACAACCATAAACATATTTATATTTTATGATGAGTCCTTTCTTTGAAACTGTTTTGTTGTGTTGAAACTTGCACTTAAAATTCTTACGTCTTTAATCAAAATTTGTTCGTCACTACGGTGACAACATTGCTCTTCTGTCTGTCTGGCTGTTGTGTCTGTCAGTCAACAATCTATCTATCTATCTATCTATCTATCTATCTATCTATCTATCTATTTATCTATCTATCTATCTAAAGATAGTATAGGGTAGCAAAATTTTAGAAATTTTTCTACCAGTGGCCTAGCATGTATAAAAAGTCAATAGACAACATATTTTCCATATAAAATTAGTGTACATTTAAACACAAAATGAGGTGACCCTTAACAGGTCGCCTTACATCCTAGAAGGAACAGTGAAAAGTCCAAAACCACAGTTAAGAGCAATTTCGAAGGAAATAAAAAATAAAAATACCATTTTTTTACAGCCAGACCTAGGTTTTGAACTTTAATTAGCAAATAAGATAATTTGCTAGGAGAAGTTCTCATCAGTGGGTACGCCAGACATTAACATATAATTTAGAGACAGAATAACACGTGGATTTGAGAAATTATACTATATATTGATGAGACACTTTTTATTCTGTCTCTTAAATTATATGTTAATGTTTGGCGTGCTCACTGATGAGAACTTCGCCAAGAATTTATTTGATTTGCTAATGAAAGTTCGAATCCTAGGCATGGATGTAAATTATGTTTTTATTTTTCATTCCCTTCCAAATTGCTCTTATCAGTGGTTTTGGACTTTTGACTGTTCCTTCTAGCATGTAAGGCAACCTGTTAAGGATCACCTCTTTTTGCGTTTCTACACTAATTTTATATCTATCTATCTGTCTATCTGTCACACACACACACTCACTCTCCTTCTCTCTCTTTCACTTTCTCCCTCTTTCTCTTTCTCTCCCTCTCTCTTTCTATTTCTCTCTCTCACTCTCTTTCACTTTTACGCTGTATTTCTCTCTCAGCAACAACTATTCTCCTCCACTTCATCTAAAAATCAAAGGAGATCTGACATTATTGGGAATTATAAACTCTCAGTTCTTCTCAAAGCAACCTTCTACAGCATGACTTATCCTCACTGTTCTATAGACTCCACAGAAGACAAAAGAAGCGGTGAATTTGGGGAAGTACGTCAGCCCGCGTTCCCAAAATTTAAACTAAGCCGTAGAAAGGAAAGTTCTATAATTACATTATACAATAGAACTTTTACAAATTCGAAACATTAGATTCTAAATAAGAGAGAATTAGCTAAGATATCTCAAGAGTGTTCTAAAGTGATTACAGAAGGGCTTCCTTGTACGAGTTGCCCTCAACAAAACTAGATCATACTTTTCGTATGAGTGGCCTCTTGCTTCAAAGATGGGAAATGTAATAAAGTCAGTGTTGGTTCATCCCAAGAGAATGCAATCTTTAAATATATAACAAATAACATAGAAAAAAACTATAACAATACATATGTAATTACAGTGAAAAACGAAGAGGAAAAATGATAGAAGATATGATATAGGAAACATTGTTAGAGAGCACAACATATAAGTATAACGAATATTTATAAATGTAAATGTATACCAAAGGGTATGTGTATGTGCGTGTGGGTGTATACGTATACATACTGGTATATATATATATATATATATAT
>NC_068981.1:27810863-27811201 GCF_001194135.2 Octopus bimaculoides
TATATATATATATATATATATATATATATGTGTTTATACATATGTATATACGTATGTAGGTATGCATATAAACTAATACTACTGAATATATAGATATACGAAAACAAATTTTAATCATTGCAGGGGAATTTTCTGTAGAGTGCTAGTGACTTCGGCAAATAAAAGGAAGTAGGACGTCTGTAGTTTTACACACATCCATGTGTGTGTGTGTGTGTGTGTGTGTGTGTGTGTGTATATATACATACATACATACATATGTATAAATACATTTGCACATATGTACATATATATGTGTATATATATATATATATATATGTGTGTATATATATATATATATA
>NC_068981.1:27811786-27813201 GCF_001194135.2 Octopus bimaculoides
TATTTACGTGTATATGCACGCTCACACACATACGCAGCGCACTCAGACGCGTATAAACATACATTAGCTTCTGTTTTTTCTCTTCTTTGCTTCTACCGCCAATGTTGGCATAATATAATCCTTTTAATGAACTATCATTAATAACTTCCAACTGCGCCAGCTTTTAAACGGAAATGGTTGCAAATTCCCTGAATCCCCAAATGCTCCGATTTTTGCCTATACAACAATCCAAACACATTAACACCAAGGATTATATGCTACTTTTATTTCAACATTTACTCACCAGGTGTCTCTTGACTTTTCCGGTTCTTAACACGGAATGAATCTCCGAGTTGTTCTAAGAAAAGTTGGAAAAAATACGGGTGAGAGAAAAAAAATGAAAATAAAAATATATACGTATAAAATATGATAAAAATGTATTTAAAACAGAGGATTCGGAAATATCGAAGTAGAATAATAGAAAAAATTATGAATTTAAAAGTATTGGAGATAAAATTATAACTAGTAAAAATTTATGTAAAATATGTATAATATAATAACCATGCATTTAAAACAGAAGATTGTGAAATATACTTTGAGAATATTGTAAAAAAAAAATATAGGTAAAATATACCTAAATATAATTCAAAAATATATTTCCGAAAAAATGGAGAGGAAGAGAAACAGAGATGAGAAGAAAGAAGCAGATGGAAAGGCAGAAAGTGAGTGAGAAAATGGAGAAAGAATGAAAGAGTATAGTTATACAGGAAAAACAAACTGAATGTCTAGCGTGCCATCTGAGAAATATTGTATAGAAAGCTGCGAGTGTTGAGAAAAATGCTTAAGAGAATAAAGCAGCACTTGAACACATTACCAACAGCATAAGCAACTACAACCAACAATATTTTAACCCAAATAAAGAAAAATGGTAAAAAGAACAAGCAGAAAATCAACGACAACATGAGCAATAATACGAAGAATGGTGAAAATCAAATTTGAAATAGACGAGTTAACACTAACGAGGCTTGGAAAGTATGTCGAAACTTAGAATGTCTTATTATGGATGCATACATACATACATACACATTCAAACACACAGGCATGACTACATACACACACATACATACATACATGCATACATATTATATATTTTACTGTAATACTAGCATAGTACCCGACAAACTTGACGTGGTTTAGTTTTACATGCTTTCAACACTTCTTAATGTTTTTGCTTGAAATCGTAATGCATTTCCTATGCGCATTTCATTTATCCTTAGTGGTAAGTAGCTTGCATACCAACCACATGGTTCCGGGTTCAGTCCCACTGCGTGGTACCTTGGGCAAGTGTCTTCTACTATAGCCTCGGACCGACCAAAGCCTTGTGAATGGATTTGGTAGACGGAAACTGAAAGAAGCCCGTTGTATATATGTATATA
>NC_068981.1:27813422-27814438 GCF_001194135.2 Octopus bimaculoides
GTGTGTGTGTGTGTGTTTGTGTGTCTGTGTTTGCGTGTCTGTGTTTGTCCCCCTACCATCGCTTGACAACCGATGCTGGTGCATTTACGTCCCCGTAACATAGCAGTTCGGCAAAAAGAGACCGATAGAATAAGTACTAGGCTTACAAAGAATAAGTCCTGAGGTCGATTTTCTCGACTAAAGGCGGTGCTCCAGCATGGGCGCAGTCAAATGACTGAAACAAGTAAAAGAATAAAAGTAAAAGAGCATATCTACTGACACTATCATTATTTTCGCCGACTAATAGTACATTTGTTTTTGTTTTTCTTCATCGATTTATATATACATATATCCTCCTTTCAAATTCTTTACTTCTCTTCATCCCCAGAATCTCCTTTATGTAATACAATAAATAATTTTGTTTAATATTTGAGAGAATTTAAACATCAGGAAAATTTGTTGGTGCATAGATATTATTTTTATTGCCCACAGGGGGCTAAACATGGAGGGGACAAACATGTACAGACAAAGGGATTAAGTCGATTACATCGACTCCAGTGCGTAACTGGTACTTATTTAATCGACCTCGAAAGGATAAAACGCTAAGCCAACCTCGTCGGAAATTGGACTTAGAACGTAACAGCAGACGAAATACCGCTGAGAATTTATGTCCCGGCACGCTAACGTTTCTGCCAGCTCACCGCCTTGTCTCCTATAAGTATTATATTGCTATTATTGGTCTTTCATTTTTATTTTTAATGCCCTACTTGTTATTTCAACCACGTTGTAAAGTGTTTAGTTAACTTGACCCGGGTTTCACAAAATCTATGATACATCTTTCATTGATTACAAATTTATCACGTTAGGGGTGTCTTGGATAATATTAGCTAACGTGTCATTTTATAGGTAAGATGCAGTCTTTTGTCGTTCCTGATGTTGTTACTGCCGTATTCTTCTTGTTATTTTTGACACTCATCAGCTTCGGAGAGCAACTAAAACCATTGCATTTGTGATCATTCTTTTTTTTTTTTTTTTTT
>NC_068981.1:27814471-27816132 GCF_001194135.2 Octopus bimaculoides
GCTTATGCTTCGTCAATTTTTTTTTTTAATATGGATCTGGTTATGGTAGGTTACAACGACCTTCAAGTCTTACAAAGTGATAAGATGTTAAAATGTTGAACAGCCGGTAATTAGATATTTTTGCCTGTATGTTATAATAAACATAATACTTTTTTCTTCTATTAAGTAGGTACAATGTCTCCCTCCGGAATATTACTAATCAGTGTACAAGTACATGTATATTACTTATAATTAGATATATCACGTGTTTTGTGTAGTATAAATCCACTGTAAGATATTCGTATAATGTATTTGTGGTTATTTAGATCAGTACTTGTCAAATATTTTTTTTTTTACCAATAGATCCCTCTGATTCCTATTTTATTCTGGTTGACCCCCGTAGCCATTCAATATTTAAAAGAAAGTTTTCTAGATGCATCTTTCAAAATACCCCTCCCACTACTTTCGTTTGAACTTTCACTTGTTTGCATAGAACTCTCTGAGAGAACATGTTTCAGTGGCCGGAAACATGTTGGATTATGTAAAACATTCGAAAAAGAAACCTAGTTGTTTCTTGCAATAAAAACGTCGAAAGCCATTTTTTTTCTTTTTTGTGGACCCTTAAAATACTGCTGTGGATCCCTAATTTACTATTTTGCTTGCGCGGACCACTACCACCACCACCACCACCACCACCACCACCAAAATGTCTTATAGGACCCTTCTTGAGAGCCACTGAATTGGATTATCAGGGGTCGAAGTATGTTATATCCAATAGTGTGATAAAATGTTCAACGTTTGCCGTGAGTCTGTCTAATTGTAAATATTTATACCATCAGTTACAAATATGTAAGTACCGTAGTCCCTGTATTATTAATAATTGTTTCATTGGCCACATTTATTTTGTGAAAGGTTTGCTATCGATGTATGGACGTTGCTATGGCTGAGCATTTCAGAAGTTTTCTTCGTAACCACGAGATCCTGGGTTCGATCCCTGTGTGTGACATCTTGGGAAAGTGTTTCCTGCCAAAGCCTTGAAGCATACTAACCTTTACGTCATTTACATTTGTAAGAGTACAAGTAATTAACATACGTTTATATTCTAAGCAGAGCTTTAGACCTGTTATTATTATCATTATTCAGGTCACTCGGAATCTTGGGGTTAGTAATCCGCCGTCTTAACCACTATGCCATATGCCCGTGGGCAATTATGGAGTGAATTTTAGGGCTTATAAATCTAATATTTTCCTATCCTCCCTTAAAACTGGTTATTATATTCTATTCATATCTGCACTCGGCCTGCTTAGGAGATTGTTGTGTCCTAGCATATGTGCTGCTTCTTTTAGCTTTCGTATTTTCCAGTGGTGTTCTCTGTCTATTATTTTAACTTCAACATGCAGATGGTCTCCATTTTTCCCATACATGATCAGCTATACGCGATCTATCAATACGCGATCTATCAAGTCACAGCTTTGCGATCTTCCTCTACCTCTTGAGGGGGCGACATGTTTCGCCTTTGCATAACCTACCACAACTGTATGGGATGGAGTACTCGCAGTCTTTGGTCATATTCTCTTCTATTGGTGGGTTTACTCGAAGGAGACATTTGCGAAGTGTTGTATTACTCTTGAATACTGTCCTGATATCATATGGGCCGCATATCTTTTGCATCTTTTTTTTTT
>NC_068981.1:27816502-27819005 GCF_001194135.2 Octopus bimaculoides
TATATATATATATTGTGCTGATATGAGAAGAGAATATATGTTTATCACGTTAGTTGACATACCCTTTGCAATTTACGTTAGCTATATAATCGGCGCTACATCATCCCTCACACATATCATATATAATGAATACACATGCATACATACATACATACATACATACATACATACATAGACACACACATATGCATAAACATTCATAAATGAAATTGTGGTGCAACGTATTGCATACACTTCATTTCAGAACATTTCATCGCAGGTTAAAACACCAGCCTCTGCTATAAATGGCAAATATTTTTATTATGTAATCACACACAAGAAATGTATTCGGCAAGTTTCACTCTTTTCAAGATTCTCCTCGAATCCGAATCTTTTTCTGCACATAAAGAACATAGACGGAAAGAGTTCACGTTTTTATAAATTCCTTTCACAGCTAAGGCGTTCCAAAATATAAATAAATTTCATCCACTATAGTATAATTCTTTACTGCTTGACACATAACAGCTGAATATTCTTTACCATCGATTTAGGAAGGAAATTGCATACATGTACACTGTTAAGTGAAGATAAACAAACTGTGAAACTTTCCGTGTGAAGTTACTCTTCTTCATGCACGTGAAACAGAAAGAAGGTGGAGAACAGAGAAAGTATGTTTACATTCGTGCATTTCTTGCAGCCGAGGATTTCTCATATTTGAATATATTTCAGTCCTTCCATATAGTGATTTATATAAATGTATGTGTTGGTACGAGTGTATACGTAAGAGTGCGCATGTACGAATGTCTGCGCATATGTGCGTTTGTTTTTGCATGTATTAAAGGAAGAATATTTTGAATCGAATATATTTCATGTATTGAGAAGATGCATTACACCATTTAGTATTAAGTTGTCATTTTTTTGCTACAAGAAGCTAAGGGTATAAGTAATTAATATATGATTATATTCAAAGCAGAGCTTTAGACCTGGAAAGTTGAACGATTAACTACTCTTATATACTTTCTTTTGGAAAGACGAATAGTTCTCAGAACATTATTAATATAATTGTTCATATACATATATATTATACGTGCATATCCATATGTGCATGTGTGTTTGTCAGTACATACACTTACAAAATACACACGCATACATACATACATACATAAACACGTGTTGGTATGCATAAATATAGATTATCTCCTAATAAATAATATGATGAATTTATACATCTTTCCTATAAATGACACAGTTTCAATAATGAAGTTACGGAAAAAAACCCAGAAAAATCATTTAATCATAGATATTACATACTTATCACGTAATATATTTCGTGTATAAATTTAATTTTATAACTTTGTATAGATTTTTAATGAGTATATGTTTTTATGAATTATTTGTATATGCATTAACCGTGCTCAAGTGAGCGTTTTTGCTTGTGTATATGCGTTTGTATACAGTGAAAATTACTTTGCTATTATCCTTCCGATATTTTCCCCCCAGAAAATAATTATTCTCATTGGATGTTCAGCATGGTATTTGGGATTCCTCTCCTTAACTTGACGAAATTCTTTCGCGCTTTCAATGCTTAGCGTAACTACCTAATTGATTTGTCTCAAAGTGGTAACACAAAATTTATATATAACTCCGCATATAACTATGTTTATGTGTATGTCATGTGTGGGAGTATATATATATGTATGTATATATGTATATATATATATATACACACACACAAACACAAACGCACACATATATATTTACGTATATAAGTATATGTATATATATGAATAATCGTATATATATATATATATATATATATATATATATATGTGTGTGTGTGTATACATACATACATATATGAACGTAGGTGTGCTTGCTTCGTGTATGCATGTATGTGTATATATGTATATATGTATGTATGTATGTATGTATGTATGTATGCGGTTTCGTTCATGGGAAAGTAACTATATGATTTCTACAAACTACACACATTCAATTTCCTTTTCAACCACCTCATTCTGAATCAGTTTTCCAAAAACGTATTAAAATGCATGTTAAATTAATAATGACATCGCCAAATTCATATTGAAATATCATACGTATTTAATAACTTATAATTATTAAGTAACACCATACATTATAATAAAAGTGAATGCAGCATAAAAAATCTGCACAAATTACATTAACACTCATGTTTAGAAAAATATCTTAATTTAAACAGTTGAAAAGCATCTAATAGATCTAAATTTGCTGATTAACTTGCAATGCTTGACCAGCGCTGTGAATCAGTTATGTATTTAGAAAAGAAATGTTACCCCCACCCCCAAATACATACACGCTCACACACACACACACACACACACACACACACACACACACACACACACACACACAGATGCACGCGTGTGTGGATGTGTATCTGTTTATACGTGTGTGTGCGTGCTTGTGAGTATAATATAACTTTCCACTTTCTCACTACTTTGTCATCTTTATCTTAAAAACATTGAACTAAACGTTTTATATA
>NC_068981.1:27819084-27820651 GCF_001194135.2 Octopus bimaculoides
ATATATATATATATATATATATATATATAGAAAGAGAGATTGTGAGTTAGATAGAGAATGGGGAGAGACAGAAACAGGCAGACAAACAAGCAAAGTGACTGACAGAAAGATAGACAGCCAGACGGATAGATAAACACCCATTAAGTACTTGAGGCAGATAACACTTCTCACTTACAATCTTTTATTACATTAATACTACATCACAATTTTTCTTTAACTGTACAAAGCGTACGTAAATTTAAATGGAGTCTTTGAAAGAGTGTATTGAGGAGTGATGAGCATTATTGCCTAGAATGTTGCAAAAATGAATTGAAAGAAGCAGTGATAGATATTATAGAGACTTATGAAATAAATTACTATGCAGATAGACTGATATATGTTTTTGAATCTCTAATATGTGTTTCCTATGGTATAATTATTTTACATTCAACACACCATCTCAGAGCAAATTACTTCCCAGGCAAGAACTTCTCTGATATGGAATAATATATCGTTAGCATATAGCAAAATAAAATTTTTGTTGTATGTTTAAAACTCTCTCTACTTTCGTATGTTGGCTACATTGATTATTCAGGCACAAGATCAGCAGATGTAACCGTCCGTGGTTGGTGGTTTACTTCGACGCAAGTGCTTGATTGATACTATATTTTATCATTCCATGAGAAATTAAAATATTGACCAAAACAGGAACGAGAAAACTGATCGTAAAACACCGGGGGGAAAACAGTGAGGCCAGACCTAACGAATCTACCTGCTCGGTACTTTCAAATAAGAATTCATATCATATACTGTTTTATGATGAGGGCCAAAAGGACCAAAATCCTTTGGTACTTTCAAAGCTACTTGTAATATGTTCAGATTCGTCAAGTTCCAGTTTGACGATTCTTACGTACAACTATACTTAAAATAAACATGAATGCACGTATGAGTGCTTGTGCATGTGTGTATGTTTGCATGTATGTATGCGTTTCTGTGTGTCTTTGTCTGCAGCTTCAGTATTGTTAAATGATTAAAAAGTTCATCTCACAAACACGAGATCCCGGATTAGATCTAACTTCATACCATTTTAGATAGGTGTTATTTTCTATTAATTCGGATCGAATGTGAGATGGAGCCTCTAATCCTATATACTTATAATTCAAAAGGTTTATCTTTGTCCCACACTGTGTCACGCTCTTTCTATCTGCTACATATCTCTATCGAATATTTAGCTAGTTACTTGCTAATTCAGAAGAGGTCATTCATTTAACCAAACAACAGATTGTGTATCATAAACGACGAAGAACCACAATCACCACCAAACATGTATACACACATACACACGCACGCACGCGCACAGACACAAACACACACACATTGTGCCTATGTATATATATATATATATATATGATTAATAAATTCAAAAAGGGATAAAACTCTTTTACAAGAATTTCATCAAGAAGCCAGAGTGTAAAAAAATTCATACGGGAAATTTCTATTCCCAAGAATATAATTATACGTTTACATTTATATAAGGGGCATAACTACAGAATAATAATGCCACACACTGGACTTCTCAAAATAAAAC
>NC_068981.1:27821418-27822031 GCF_001194135.2 Octopus bimaculoides
TATATATATATATATATATATATATATATATTTATTTATATTTATATATATGACCTGGCTCTCCGTCGGTTTCGATGACGAGTTATTGATTCGAT
Source organism: Octopus bimaculoides (assembly GCF_001194135.2). Taxonomy (NCBI): domain Eukaryota; kingdom Metazoa; phylum Mollusca; class Cephalopoda; order Octopoda; family Octopodidae; genus Octopus; species Octopus bimaculoides. Next base: position 27,821,514 of record NC_068981.1, read on the forward strand.
CGGCGAAACAGTTTGCACGTGAAATTAACGCGCAAGTGTATCCTTAACATAGTTCTCGAGGCGATTCAATACGACAGAGGATGTGGCAAGGCTGTCCCTTTGAAATATAGGTACTACTCATTTTTACTGGCTCAGTGAATTGGAGTAATGAGAAATATAGTGTCCTGGTCAAGAACACAACGCGCCACCGGCAATCGGAGTCACGACCGTAAATACCCTTATCACTGAGCTAAGCTCATATCTATATATTATACACACATAAATGTAATACACACACACAGACACACGCACACACACACACAAACAAACACACAAAGACAGATAGATGAATAGGTATGTAAATATATACAACAGTATGTATGTGTGTATGTATGTATGCATGCCTGTATGTATGATTGAATGTATTTACAGGCAAGCGCTCACACAATCAGTCATATATATATATATATATATATATATAAATATATATGAATCTATGACTATATGTAAATATATATGTATCCATGACTATATATATA
>NC_068981.1:27823396-27827304 GCF_001194135.2 Octopus bimaculoides
ATACATACATACATACATACATACATAAATACATACATACATACATACATACATGCATACATACATGCATACATACATACATACATGCATGCATACATACATACATACATAAATACATACATACATACATACATACATACATGCATACATACATACATACATACATACATACATGCATACATACATACATACATACATACATACATACATACGTGAGTCAAAGTTATATATATGTAACTCAAAATAAGAAGTCATTATAGTGTAGCGATTCGTAACTTTGGATACAGACAACTGAAGAATTCACAAGCAGAAAATTCGAAAGAACATCTGCTAACGTCATTTATTTGAATCTATATATATTCATTGGCGCAATGTGCTTTTGCGTAAGTGGGTATTGTGGAAGCATAAATATTTTGTTCTTTTCCCTGCAATTCTTGGTATTCCTGTTTTCTTTGATAACATCAGTACATTATCGAATTTATTCTCGCATGTTATACAGGATATACGCATACATATATCTATGCATGTGCATATGTGTATCGACAGATGGTTTAAGTACAATCCCGTGGTGGTGGTAAGAAAACGCCACAGATATTCTCATATTTTTCAGGCTAAGAAGTTGGCAAATAGCTATTTGCCAACTATTCCTCCTGATGAAAGGAAGCAGCCTTATAGTATTGTCTCTGTGTCCATGTACCGGTTGCATATTCATTATTTTTTTCAAATTCCATCTACTAGTTATGAACATTACGACTATTACGTAATTCCTAACTCCTTGAAACAGCTGTCGAGTTAAAAAAAAACTGTGCATTCTCCTCTTAGTTTTCTGGGGTTATTTTTGTATTCCATGTAAAACAAATTTATTTCTCAACACATATACATATTCAAATGCTTCTCCATATATAACACTTTATCGCTCTGTTTCCATCTATTAATTGCAATGACAAGCCATCGGTCGGTCTGAGGTTATTGTAGAAGGCATTTGCTCAGCATGCCATCCAGTTTGTGTAGGCCAGAAACGCGTTTTTACGATGCGGAAGTCTTAAACATACGCTCATATATCTGTGTATATGAGTGTACGTGTATGTATATGGTTTTGCGTGTTTATGCGTTTGGGTCTGTGTGAGTATATACACACCCTCTCAGAGTAATCCCTCTGTTCGCATGTTAGGTTCGTTCCTATAAATGCACTGCTCTACAAGGTCATTACAACACACCATAAATAAAGATACAATCTTCATAGAGTAGTTTTAGCAAAGATACGATCTCAAATGGTGTTGATAAACGTTGCCAGTTGACGGAAAACTCAGACTTGCAATTTCACTTTTCAAGCACTTTATAACATCGGAAAACCTTACACAATGTAATGTTACAAATTGTGATTTCATGATATGATAGAATTAAAAAAAAAAACAAGTTTAATTTTGATTTATACAATTTTCATTAAAATAATTCAACTTAATCAACATTAATTAACATTAATTAACTTTAAATTAATCAGTTCTAAAAACAATCGAGTCACTAATACACAGCGTTACAGAATTATGGGTGGAAAAGTAGTGAAATGGGTCAGGTGTTGTATATCTGGGATGTAAGTGTAGGCTGTGTTTTTTCTTCTCTAATTGGTAGCTTTCGGAAGAATGTCTTTTTAATTGGTAGCTTTTCAAAGAATTTAACTATTTTTCTCCATATTTTTTTTAAATTCTTTTTCACAATGTCAATTCTCTGGAGAGAAAACATGTACGGCACAAACCATTGGGTGGAAACTTGTATTGACCACCGTAACAAGCTTTCTTCTGTTTCTTAACCAAAATCGCATGTATTTCAGATATTCTACTTGTAATTTTTCTACGTGATTAAAGCATACTGGCTCCAGCAATACGGTTCTATATTTATACCTTAGGAATGAGAACCCAGGTTCAAAATTAGCCCAAGACACCTGATGAAGGCTGGAGGGAATATCAGCCAAAACGTTGTGTTAACAACAAACAAGATGGGAACAGATAAGGACGAATGTAAATAATGTAAATAATGTAAATACTGTGAAACAATGTTTTCAGTTATTTTTCTTTTATTTTTCGAGAGAGACAGAGTGAATGATGTGTACGAAAAGATGTCATTGGTTACTGTATTAGATGTCTCCCACTGGTTGAAGGTAAAACGCATTTGTTATCAAAGTTAATCAACATAAAACTGATATTACTAGTTACTTCACTTTTAATTGTAATATGTTCGACTACAAAATTATTGGCGTGCACTTGTAATTGAATTTACTGCACAGAATGAGAAATACTGGATATTAAATTTTATACATTTGGACCAAAGAACGTGTAATTTTCACTAATATGAGATTCACTACGGTTAAAAATGCGATACGTCGTTTCATATTTAGATTCATTTTTGTTATATTTAGTTATACATTTATCTGAACATGTTTTATGTTTGTCTTTTAGTTCCCACATTTTGGGATTTCATCCAGAAAATTACTTTGATTACGAAGACATTTTAGAATACAAAATCTTCTCTCAGTTGTAACTTTGCAATTATTGTGCTGACTATACATTTTTCGTTCGTTGATTATATTGGTAGTTGCCTTATGTGGAATGTCAGCTTCAGGCCATAAAATAACTTTAGATTTTAGTTTTATTCTATTTAATTTTGCTTTCATTTGTGTAATTTAAAAACCAACGACGATAATGATGATAGCGGTAAACAGTTACATTGCCGCGAAAAATATAATTTAATAATGTTTTATTATCAACATTCATACGACACTGTAGTTTATAAGTATCGACATGATACATATATATATATATATATATATATATATATATATATATATATATATATATATATATATATATCAAACACCACCGAAATAGTTACTAATACTTTCATGCTATTATGATACTTGAACAGGTATATTTCTATAATAAGCCGTGTATTTTAAAGTATCATAATAGAATGAAACAATTAGTAGTTCTTTCGGTTGTTTGTCTAAATTGATATTTATCTCTCGCGGGATGGAGCACTCTACTTTTGTTGATTCTACCTCCATTGGATCTTTAAACTATATACATACATAATATATATATATATGTGTGTGTGTATATATATATATATTTCTTCATATATATAAATATTTCTTTATATATATATATATGTAGTTTCACCTCATAGCTGTGGCCATGCTGTAGCACCGCCATTTTGCTACGCTGTTATTACTGAGAGCCTCCTCTAATATGTGGCACTTGGTGTATAATAGAGTTTGATGCAGCTACCCTCATTTGCACCTCTTGACGTGAGGTAGGTTCGTCTGGAACTCTCGACAGGAAGAGGTCCAGCCTTGATTTAAAACCCCTACATCTACTTTATGCAGGATCCTCACGTTCTTTGGGAGAATAGTAAAAAGCTGTTGACTCTTGAAACCCAGGCTGTTGCAGCAACTGGTCCTGAAACGCGGTAGCATTGCTGGCATCTTTGGAACTATGCAGTATCGACTCGTTCTGGCATTGGTGTAGCTTTCAATGACAAAATTTGGCACAATTCTTTCAAATTCAGGAACACAACATATAGGTACATTGCGACACAATTTCTTTTCCTCAACAGGCCTTGCCCTGTCTAACATTGTTCCAAAAGAGATCAAAGACGAAAAGGATCCCATCAACTTTAAACGGAGTCTGGACAGATTTCAAGGAATACAGGATAAGCCACCCATACCTGGATACAACTCACTCAACAAGAACTCACTACTAGGATGGACCATAAACAAAACTTGACTTAAACAGGATTTAGATAATCTGATGAGGTTGTGATATTAAGTTAAACATGGCCTGGACCAATCTTTGGTCGAAACATATCTAAGTTTAAATTTATAAATAAAGAAATATATGTATATATATATATAT
>NC_068981.1:27827419-27831138 GCF_001194135.2 Octopus bimaculoides
ATATAAACTTAGATATGTTTCCACCAAAGATTGGTCCAGGCCATGTCTAACTTAAAAGCACCACCTCATAGGATTATCTAAATCATTTTTAAGTCAAGTTTTGTTTATGGTCCATTCAAGTAGTGCATTTTTGTTGAGTGAGCTGTATCCAGGTATGGGTGGCCTATCTGGTTTTCCTTGATGAAATCTGTCTAGACTCCGTTTAAAGCTGATAGGATCCTTTTCCTCTCCTCTTTTATTTGTTTTGGGACGTGAAACAGTGTACGATGTGGAAAATATACCGCCAGCATTGCCCAAAGGACCTGAAGATTAGCTTCAAGGTTCATGCAAGGCTGGGACCATAGACCATACGACCCGTGCCCAATTCAGGATCGCAACATATAGGCACACTGTGGCACAATTTCTTTTCCTCAACAGGCCCTGCCCTGTTTAACATTGTCCATGCATACGAAAATCATCCAGAAATAGCCAGATTGGCTCTCTACTGGGTCAAAATGCATCAATCATCAAGGATTCATTACAAATATGCACACTCTTGAGTCAACAATATAACTGCATTTTCCAGGGCGGCGAGCTGGCAGAATCGTTAGCACGCCGGGCGAAATGCTTAGCGGTATTTCGTCCGCTGTTACGTTCTGAGTTCAAATTCTGCTTTTCATCCTTTCGGGGTCGATTAAATAAGTACTAGTTACGCACTGGGGTCTATGTAATCGACTTAATCCCTTGTTCGTCCTCTTTATGTTTAGCCCTGTGTGGGCAATAAAGAAATACATATAACTGCATTTTCCCAAACCATAACCAATAAAATAGTGCATAACACAAGCGAATTTTTTGATCCTAGAATTCCACTGCAGAGAAACGTCTAGAATAAATGATATGACAGCACATTATATATTTGCAGCTATTAACTAACTAGATTCAAAGTCAGCATCTGGACCAGTTAATTTTCAAGCCATATTGTAAAAAACGTGCAAAATATGCCTCGCCAAACATTTAAAGATGCTATTTCAAATGTCGTTATATACAGGTATATTCTCAGAACTATTTAAAGACGCATTAGTAACACCTATAGAGAAAGGAGGTAGCAGGGCTGAAGCTAAAAATTACATACCTATTTCTCTGGTATATCACCCATCTAAAATAGTTGGACGCTGAAAGAATAAGTTCGTACTTTGAGGAAAACCTCTTAGACAATACACAATGTTTTCGGACTAGACGAAGTTGCCTGTCACTATTATTACAGCACCTTATCACTCTCCTCAGTAATGTCTTGAAAGGAATGAATACTGATTGTATATACCTTGGTTTTACAACAGCATTTGACAAAATCGATCACAGTATCATCTGTCATAGACTAAGAGAACTTCGTACCACAAGAAAACTCGATGAAGGATACTTTGACTTCTTATGGGGTAGGAATCAATCTGTTGCTGCAAACGGTTTTCTCTCTACAAAAGTCACATGTAATACGTGGTATACCTCAGAGTACGGTTCTAAGATCATTATTATTTATCATCACCCCATCAGCTATACTCTCATAAGTGCACTCGAACAACCTCACAAGCTATGCTGATGACACAAAACACTCGATGGCTACCCAGACTCCAGAAGATCCCGTCATACTCCAAAATGAGCTAAACGTCATTTATCAATGAGCAGATAAAAACCGTATGAAACTAAATGCATCAAAATTTCAGGTTCTGTATTACAGAGAGAATACACTCAAATCACATTATTTGACAGATGACAATTTTTCAGGCCGCTAATGACAGACGGGACTTGAGAGTAATCGTGTCAAATGATGCATCTTTTATCAGCCCCATCACCAAACTGACATCGAAATGCAGATATCTCGTAGGATGGAACCCACGAACCTTCGTGCCATAAGAGCCGATAGTCATGCTGATTCTATGGAAAACCTCAGTTTTGAACAGATTCATTTTTTATTACAGCATACTCAGAAGCCCATCGGCAGCTGAGATCCTTATGCAGACTACTCCTGATTAGAGTTTCAATTCTCATTAGGGTATGAGTGTGTTTCAAAATGAGCACATGTCGCTTTCCATAAATTTGCATGCCTTATGTGCAGAAGGATCAATCAATATCGCAGTGAAACATATTGTAACGTATTTGTTGTGTGTTAGGAATGTTATTTCAATATAGATTTGGTCTGAAGGATTGTAACTAACTATATCCAATATCTCATTGAGACTGGTAATACAGGTGCTATAAATGCGCTTTATGAAAATCTACAAGTAAACGTCTTGAATCAAAGGATGTACAAAGTGGAAATTTTAACGGACAGATGATTTGAGGATGCAAAACTAGAGAGACGCAATTCGGATGATTAGAGAAGGAGAGGCAAGTGGTTCGGGTAACTGATTAGAGGCAAAAAATTGAAGGAGGGAGTTCCGAAGAATATTCATTGTTTAAATGGCAGGAGAAAATGTAGAGAAGACTGCATTAATGTGTATCAGATATTGGTGCATGGTTTGTGAGAAGCATATTGCCAGTCAGTTGAGTGGCTTTTGGGCGAATATGATTTACAATTACCGTTTCTGTAGTGGCAGTATCATCCTAGATTTGTGACCAGTACACCATTGTGAGCTTCGCTGGAGCTTTATAAAGATTGCAGGTGTAGTCTACTGAAGTATTTTCTGGTTCTGATGGAAGTCATATTGTTCGCTTAATAAAATTAACTTGCGATTTGGCTTATCGGAAAATTTTCAGTTAGCATTTTAAATTAAGAAGTATCTTGTACATGTTTGTTCAATTTTGTAGCCAAGTGAGATTAAATTAGCACGGTAAAAGTATTTGCCACTGTATATTGTAGTGTTAATGATAAGAAGTGATCTAAAATCCTTTTGACTGGACAAGTTCTGACAGATTTCGTAAATACTCGTCCAGCTGTAATTCCCTACGAACATACTTGAAATATGTCTTATAAACACTTGCATTAACATAAATATAAAGCCTCAAAATCAAGACAAAAAATACAACTTCCGTTTTAATGCAATTTTCCTGCTATTGCTTTTCACCATGCACACATTGTATCTTTTCAGGAAGAGAAGTAGAAAATAGAAATGTCTTCAATTTATCTGGTTTATTAGTGGCTGGAGTGAAAAGACAAGGAGTTCGTGCCATTATGCTTTTAAAAGGGAAGAGTTTGTGGTTTTCTGAAGAGCAAATAGCATTGATTGCTATTACTGACTTGTGCTTATTCAATGGATTATGTATGCATACACCACCTCTCTCGTTAAAGAATATATATTGACAATAAAGGATGGTGTGTATAATACACACTCTCTCTCTCTCTCTCTCTCTCACACACACACATATCGTTGTTATTATGTTAAACTGTCGTATATCCAAATTTAACCAAATAGGTTCTCTTCAATATTTAAATTTGCTAGCAATAGCCGGTTCTTTAGGCATCGTATCTCCAGCTGCTTCAGATGTCAATATATGAAAATTGTCAAAGTGTATTACAACAGTTTACCATTTTTCAAAAGTGTAGTAAGTCTCACATACGACAGATTTGCAAAACTATTTCTGACTGAAATTATTATACATGCATAGAGTTGCCATGTTATACACCCAACAAAGTATTATTGTTAAGCTGAAACTGTTGGTAATATAAAAAGAAATGGTATGGTGAAACTATTTTTTTCGTTTTAAACTCACGAAACTTTTGCATAATAGCAACGATATATACAAAT
>NC_068981.1:27831442-27836631 GCF_001194135.2 Octopus bimaculoides
ATATATATATATATACATAGTTCACAGATATGATCGCGGTATTCTCTGTATAGAAGACACTTTATAGTTCTCAAAATATTCAAACTTAGACTCCAATGTCTTTACAAGGGTTCAATCCTCAAGGAAAAGGAAAGGCTATATCAAGTTGAGCGGGTATAGAAGCAATTATTGGGATAAACAAATTAGACACATCAAATATATTGAATATACTAAGTAAATCAAATACAAAACGTATATATGTATACATGCAAAATGAGAGAAAGCGAAAGTTTGAAACTTTCAGATGATGATTGATGAATATTTCATGTATAAATATGTATATATTTATATAAATAGGCCTCTCTTTAAAATTCGGACAGTTCTAAGTTTTGTTTTGTATGTGGCATGATTAAACAGTAACATATAGAACCTAAAACACAAATATGTCAATAAAAAATATAAATTGTTTCAAGTTAAAATAAGTATAAAACGATGTTTTATTGGCTGTCTGTTTACTTCTGTCGTGTCCGTGTATGTATGTATATATATACGTATACACACACACGTGCATGTATGTATGTGTGTATTATGTATGTTTGTATGTATGTATGTATGTATGTATGCATGTATAATTCATACACATTGTATATACCCAACTGACAAAAAGGGTAGTTTTTCAAGCAATTCACATCCATTTTGCTGCAGTAATTCCTCATTATCTATAAGACTCATTAACTCATATATAATCACTGTATAACTAATCATTGTCGCATTAAATTTCTGATTTCAACTGGAGATTTGCGCTGCGACTAGGTTTGTATAGCTATTCCAACAATCCTGGATTTCAAATTTTTTTTTATGCATGTTATTATCCTTCCACGAACATCCTCAATTTTCTTTCTATAACTACTGGCTTAATATTTTTGTCCTATAACCAAAGAAACTTTCTAAGGAAATATAAAAAATGTATTAGAGAAAAGAGAAATCGGGTGGAGATATGATTCAGAAATAAAGCAAAAATAATATTGTCTTTTCTTCCGTTGACAAAACTTCTGCTTCCGTGACAGAAGCTTATTTTGTTTCAAACAATGATCATGCTGGCTTACAAATCTAAGATAGGAAATACCAATTCAAGCTGATAGATATAAAAAGTAAGCAGAGTGAGAGAGAAGAATGAAAAGTGAAAGAGTGAAAGAGAAAGGTGGAGAAAAATAGAGTGAGACAGAGAGATGGAGACAGTGAGAGAGAGAAACAGAGAAAGAGAGAGAAAGAAGAAGAGAGAAAGAGAGAAACAGAAAGAAAGAGAGGAAAAGAAAGAAAGAGAGAGAGAGAGAGACGTTGATTCTATGTTTTGAAGCCATAGGCATTTGGAAATTGCATTGTTCGACAGCGAAATAAAGGATTTAAGAATGTGAAAGAAAATGTGATAAGCATGCACTGAGTGTATATATATATATATATATATATATATATATATATGTATGTATATATCTATATATATATATGTGTGTGTGTGTATGTATGTATGTATGTATGTATGTATGTATATACATACATACGTATATGCGCGCATGGGTATGCCTATGTGTATGCGTGTATATATATATATATATATATGTAAATGCAGGTATATATGTGCATGTATAAGCATACATACATATATTAGTGATAGGACTAAATATTTCCCTGAACAAACGGATATATTTCTTTTTGTAAGAAACATTACAGTGAGTTCATATATAAATGCATCGAAACAGTTTAAACGTATTGATTAGCGAGGGAATAATAAGAAAGGTACATCCATTAAAATAAAAACTTCTTATTCCATATGTACTTTACCTGGATACGTTTTGGTATTTCTGGCGAAGATATTTATTTACAATTTATAACACTTTGTCTCTTTTAGGATTCAAGTCAGTTTTTATATCGACCGGCGATACCGTAATTTTCTAATATTCTGGAGCCTATAGAGATGAGACAAAAACTGAAGAAATTCGAATGCCACACTCCTAAGTATAAATAATGCAATATTTTTAACGGCGGGAGGCGGCGAACAGGCAGAAAGGTTAGCACGCCAGAAAGCGACGAGCTGGCAGAAACATTAGCACGCCGGGCAAAATGCTTAGCGGTATTTCGTCTGTCGTTACGGTCTAAGTTCAAATTCCGCTGAGGTCGACTTCGCCTTTCATCCTTTCGGGTTCGATAAATTAAGTACCAGCTACGCACTGGAGTCGATGTAATCGACTTATTCCCTTTGTCTGTCCTTGTTTGTCCCCTCTATGTTTAGCCCCTTATGAGCAATAAAGAAATAAGAAATGTTAGCACGCCGGGCGAAAAGCTTAGCGGTACTTCGTCTGTCTTTATGTTCTGAGTTCAAATTCGACCGAGGTCACTTTTGACTTTCATCCTTTCGAGATCGATGAATTAAGTACCAGTTGCATGCTGGGGATCGATCTAATCGACTGGCCCTTTCCCTAAAAATTTCGGGCCTTGAGCCTAGAGTAGAAAAGAATATTCTTAACGACGTTGAACATCAGAATTAGTCGTTCATAAATATACTCATGAAATTTTCGATATTAGCGATAACGTTAATTATTTCAGAGTTACCATAGGGATATGCTTTGCCCTTTAAAACTAAGGTGGTGAAGGCGCATAGCTCAGTGGTTAGAGCGTCTGTCTCATACTCATGAGTTGGTGAGTGCGATTCCCGGACCGGGCTATGTTATGTTCTTAAGCATGTTACTCCAGTTCACTCAACGTTAAAAATAAGTTGCGATGTCACTGGTGAAAAACTGTATCGGCCTTCGCCTTTCCCTTGAATAATATCGGTGGCGTGGAGAGGGGAGGCTTGTATGTATGGATGATTGTTGGTCTTCCATAAACAGCCTTGCTCGGACTTGCACCTCGAAGGAGAAATGTCTAGGTGCAATCCCATAGTCATTCATGACTGAAGGGGGTCTTTACCTTTATCTTATTGCAACTAAGTATCGGCCCAGACAAACTAAATGACTAAAGTGTATATATATTTGTGTATATTGTTTGAGTGTGTGCGTACTTTCGCATTGTGTACGTACATGCGTGCGTGCATATAAATGGAATTACATTTCACGGTGGTGCACCAGCATGACCGAAGCCACTTGGTTGAAACCCATAAATAAATAAATAAATAAATAAATAAATTAGATCATTTTAATAATATGTACTTGTATACGGGAAAACGGCTACTTTTGAATTCGCTTTCGGTTCTGATGATAATATTATAACTGTCTCAAATTCCATACAAGCCAACTCATGATATTGCATTACAGTTGAAGCAATCTTCCGTACAGTACTTTAAAGTAATTTTTTTAATTAATGTTTCTAAAAACAATATGTGTGTGGGTGTACATTTTGCGCGCGCCTATGCAGAGGCATACCTATAAACATAAGCACACTCATATACATGTATATATATATATATATATATATACATACATACATACATACATAAGGACCCACACATGTTAAAACATATATCAATAAAACTTGTTAATTAAACATTTTGAATCCGTTTATTTTTCCTTTGTGAATACGAACGAAATTTAAGGGGGCTTTTATTTGCATAAAAGATACTTAGTCGCGTACATACAAGGCGTTAACAGTTCAGTTCTTTAGTTCAATCTATTACTACATTAAGTCAAAATTCTGAATGTTTCGGTCTAACAAATGAAACACAGCATCATTGATTTGAAGATCCCTTTCTGTATGGTTACATACTATCTACATAGACCAGGTTATTTTGAACTTATGAAGAACCGTCTCATTCAAGAATTTCGATAAAGCCGCAGGACATTAAGTTCATCATCTCTGCTTGACTGAAACTTGGCACTGTAAACTATCGACTTTGCCAGACAGTTACCGTCTGGTGGAGAATTCTCACGAATTCTACAGCTGCAAGATCTTTGTTGGTTACTTGTTTTCATCTTTGTAACGTTATAACCTCTTAAATAACACCGAAATTCTTGCAAGTCGAATAACTAACATTAACAGAGTTCCTTTTCAATATAGTTTTGTGGAAAATTGTGATGTATTAAATGAAGGAATTCTCTTGCTATATTAGTTTTTACTGCTGAGTTAAATGCTAGGTTGTACTACAAATTTTTCCTATTCTTACGCTATGCATTACCAGTGTTTTTTTACGCATCTAATCTTATCTATTTTATTAGCGCCTCATTCTAATGTCAGTTGTACCCATAATAGCATATCCATTAGAAGATAACAAGGACACCCGTTTACTAATAATGTTAACCAAGTTCCCCAATATACTAGCTGATGATTGGAAACCAATAACTGAGGTCTGGAAATTGGAGCCTTTCAATTATATTGTATTTAAAAAAATACTCGATATTTGTTCTGTGTCCCATAATTTATCGCTTTTGGTGAACCAACAATATGCAGATAGATAGATAGATAGATAGATAGATAGATAGATAGATAGATATTAAAAGTTGAGTCTACTCTAAGTTACGACCAGGACTAGGCTGTTCAAACTTTGTATACGGACGAAAATAGCGTTCTATTTTAACCGTTATAGGCCATAGTTGAAGAACTTCTGCAAAAGAAAACAGGAAGCAATCTTAGTAAAAAGTGTTTAAAGCCAAGTCATTCAGGCAAAAGTGGAATGATAAACAATAGGAGCTACAACAAGCTTCATTTGCGATGTGAAGTTAAGCAATTAACAACTTTATTAAGTGTACCTTGTACAATAACAAATATAAACACACACATATACATATTCAGAAACAAAACACTCAAGATAAATACAAAGCATTCAATTATGCAAACATAAAGATTTTCTCTTAAATGGTTTCTTATCCCAGAATACAGAAACACAAACATAAAATAGGATTTTTTCGCAGGATGAGATTCAATTAAATACAATGTAAGGCTTTTACATCCACCATGTGTTGGTTTAGGTCATGGTCAAGACTAAATATGCAAGTTTGTTTCTCTCGCCCCCGTGCGTATCTCATGGGACAAAATGTTTCATTTAGTAGTTGGAACAAGGAGTGAGAAAGTTTATAAATTTGATTCTGCCGTTCAGTAACGCAGTTAACTGTCATTAATCAGGAAATATTCATGAAATGTGCCAGAGAATAAACCAAGAGAAGAATTGACTTTTATTACTTTGTTTAATTTGGAATGTTTTTGTTTGTTATTATCTTCCTTCA
>NC_068981.1:27840637-27845094 GCF_001194135.2 Octopus bimaculoides
ACGTAGCAATAATTTTCAGCCTTTGAAGGCGGTGAACTGACAGAAACGTCAGCGCACCGGGCGAAATGCTTAGCGGTATTTCGTTGGCCGTTACGTTCTGAGTTCAAATTCCGCCGAAGTCGACTTTGCTTTTCATTCTTTCGGGGTCGATAAATTAAGTACCAGTTACGCACTGGGGTCGATGTAATCGACTTAATACGTTTGTCTGTCCTTGTTTCTCCCCTCCGTGTGTAGCCCCTTGTGGGTAGTAAAGAAATAAGAAATGTTAGCACGCCGGGCATAATGCTAAGCGGTATTTCATCTGTGTTTACGTTCTGAGTTCAAATTCTGCCGAGGTCGACTTTGCATTTCATCCTTTTGAGATCGATAACTTAAGTACTAGTTGCATACTGGGGTCACTCTCATAAGTGAGCAGTTAAACACTTTTTTCTTCCTTAAAGCCTAGCCAGGCTCATGGGCCCGGTTTCTTTGACGTATGTGTTCCCCCCACCAGCTTGAGCGTTACTCAAGAAACAAGATGAGTGAGAGAAAGAGTATAACAGGGGTCGCCACCACCCCCTGCCGGAGCCTTGTGGAGCTTTTAGGTGTTTTCGCTCAATACACACACACAACGCCCGGTCTGGGAATCGAAACCACGATCCTCCGACCGCGAGTCCGCTGCCCTAACTACTGGGCCATTGCGCCTCCGCAGTTAAACACTAGGGTCAATATATTTGACTAATACCTTCCCACCAAAATTTCTGGCAGTGTGCCTATAGAGGAAAATAAGAAACCGAAGGGTTACTCAATGCCTTTTAATAGAGTAAATACAAATCAATTTTTTTAAGGAAAAATATGATGTACATACGCTTGTTTAGTAACAATTTGTGCGTTGTACATAATTTTGAAAAAGTTTAGCTTTGACGAAGCTATTCTTGTTTTAATATGGAGGAAATATTTTCCGTTTTATAATGAATCATGTATTGCTCCATGTTATCAGCTTGATGCAGTCTTATCTCTCGTTTTACGGCATTCGCTAATATTCCAATATAATATTCGTTTATTTAAATAAGAGGAATTAGTAGAAATGTTAGAAGACTTTGAATGAATGCCTTGCAGTTTTAAATCACATCTCTACTCATCCTGATTACAAGGTTGATAAAATAAATGCTTTTAATATATTGTGGTAGATTGAATTACCCACATTGGCTTATAATGCTTTCGTACAAAGACATGAATGATTAGATCGAGTTAATAAGTAACTTGTTGACTACCCAGTTCATACCATGCCACGTTAGTTTTTGTCATATTTTCATTATTATTGTTATTTTAATGAGCATTACACCGATTTCGATAAATGTGATAACCATGAAAAAAAATCGTTTTTCAGAGAGCGGAAATGTTTTCAACTAGCAATAACCACGCCTCGGATTTACTTCATTGGCCATAGTTGTTAGCACTCCGTCGCTTACGACGTCGCGGGGTCCAGTTGATCCGATCAACGAAACAGCCTGCTCGTGAAATTAACGTGCAAGTGGCTGAGCACTCCACAGACACGTGTACCCTTAACGTAGTTCGCGGGGATATTCAGCGTGACACAGTGTGACAAGGCTGGCCCTTTGAAATACAGGTACAACAGAAATAGGAAGAAAGACTGAGAGAAAGCTGTGGTGAAAGAGTACAGCAGGGTTCGCCACCATCCCCTGCCGGAGCCTCGTGGAGCTTTAGGTGTTTTCGCTCAATAAACACTCACAACGCCTGGTCTGGGAATCGAAACCGCGATCCTATGACCGCGAGTCCGCTGCCCTAACCACTGGGCCATTGCGCCTCCACATTGGCCATAGTACCGCCTCTGTATTTCAGAGAGTGGATATACTTACCAAAGACAATTCCTTGCATTCACTAAATCCCACATGCTGATTGAAAGGAGACTGACAAACTGTCGAAAACTCACTGTATTTATTATATAACCTAGGTCGATTTTTTTCCATTAAATAAATCAACTTTAAAATATTATCGTTAAGATCCCACCAAAAGTACCCAATTCTCTCATATCATTAGACTCAATAATGAATTAGTAGGACTCATGGAGCACGAACTATTTAACCTTCGCTTGCCGAAAGAACATGTTACCGATAACATGATAGAACAAGGCATTTAAATTTTTTTCTATGTTTTCGCCGTAAAATCTTACCAGCAGAAGATACTTGACGATTTATGGAATTAGGATAAGAAGAATCTAGGTACTTATTCAGAAATACTTAGTTTTTATTGGAAAAATAAACGCAGTAGGGCCTATCTACGTATTAGTTATAAATGTTTTGTAACGCGGTGAGCTAGCAGAATCGTTGAAATGCTTAGCGTTATTTCGTCTGCCGCAACGTTTTGAATTCAAATTTCGCCGAGGTCGACTTTACCATTCGTCCTTTTGGGGTCGATAAATTAAGTACCAGCTAAGTACTGTGGTCGATGTAATCGATTTGCCCCTTCCCCCAAAAAATTTCAGGCTTTGTACTTATAGTAGAAGAAAAAAGTTTAAATGTTCTGTAGCGCAAATTTCGTAAGTCATTCTGCGATAAGTGAATAGTGAGAGAACCAAGGTATACAACCCATAGATTCACCGACAAAACACTGATTGATCCTGTGAGATCTACACAGAGAATCCTGATATTAATTAGGTTATCGCATACTATTGCAAGATGAAAGATTTTTCCAACTGAATCCTCACTATCAACTACCAAAATATATAAAATTGCATGATTAGGCAGTGGTCACAGGAGAAAAGAGGAACGTAAATCCACTGTAACATTTCCTTTCTTGTGTACTCATACGCACACACACACACACACACACACACACACACACACACACACACACACACACACACACACACACACACACACACACACACACACACACAGAGAGAAACCGTATTTGGTAGATCATCAACAGATTTTCTTTTCTGTTTTTCCTTGTTTAGAATATGCAAGATAGTTATTTAAGTACTTTGTTACCGATTAAAAGCATTTCTTGTGGATAAGAAATACGACTAAATAGGATTGGCCCTTAAAAGAATATTTTTGGCAATATCTGTAATCGATTACCCCACAGGTCAACTCTTCCCGAGGCATGCTATCAGAATATTCCAGTTCTATCAGTCTTGCTTTTAAGGGTATTGTAGTAGGTGAAAGCGATCTAGTTACTCATGGACAACATGTAGTTTCAAATGTAAACTCGAAAAAGCAAACAAAAGTATTTAAGAATTGAATATGATGTTGTATATCTGGATGCCTAAGGGGGATTAGATATGCTCCGAGAGATACAACAGAAATGGCAGCAATAATATTCTCTTTATTGAAATGTTCAGGTGGTCTATAAAAATGACAATTTTAATTTCTCTGTTAGAGAAATTCCTACAAGAAACTGAACATGGTACCATTGTCTAACAAAGCACTCAAAGACTTCATTGTGATACGACATATATTATTTGTCTGATACTTTATAATAGTTACTGATACATCCTTCTATATGTGTCCCAGAGTTTTGTTTATAACCGGCAGATACGATGTACGGTTCGTTACAGGAAACGTGCAACAGAACTCTTGTTTGCTTCTCATAATTTCTAATCTCAATACATGTGACTATGTAGGTGTGCTGAAAAGTTCCTGGCTTTAAGGGCGTGGCGAAAAGCCTGGTTGGAGGCCCAACCTTCCGAGTTCTTTTACAAGGCTTAGAAAAACTGAAGGGCAGCTGTAATAAGTGTGTGAATCTGAGAGGGAAATCATAATTAACTGATCCTCCTGTGTTTTCTTTTACCCAAAGCCAGGACCTTTTCAGCATCCTCTCCTAAGGATTTTGTGTAAACACATACTAGCGGCAGAATTTCGTCAGGGGGAGATCCTTTTGAGACGTCGAATGTTATAAAACATTGAATGCCCCAAAACCAGATGAAACGAATTATTCCTGTAGGTAGACGGGAACGGTGGATATCGATGTCTCTGTTACTTCAGCTCATGGATACCGTATACTCGAGGGACGCTCGAAATGCATTCAAATCGCTGTTTTACTTCAGCAGATGCATTTTATGCTATTTGCATACATGCCTCCGACCAGCGATTTTATTTCTTTTCCAGGATACTGAAAAGGCCAAAATCTACTGATTTAAGGGGTAGAGCTTCTTAAATTTTGAAAAGCCGTATCTGTAGCATATATGACAGAACACACTAGACTAGTTGATTTTCTTTTGTTGAGTTGAAGGTTGTAGCAAATATCAGAAATAAGTTTAAATACCTTCAAAACCTTTTCAATACACCACAATATAAAGGCTGTTTCTGAAATTATAGAAAATAAAAGTTACTCTAAATTATAATGACGACAAGTAAACCGAAACATTAAAATTTCTGCAGTTTTCCCTTGTAAAACTGAGTGAACACACACAAACACACACACACACACACACACACACACACACACACACA
>NC_068981.1:27845342-27853651 GCF_001194135.2 Octopus bimaculoides
TAATATGTTTAACGTATACCAGATACGTTATTGCAATAGGTATGTACAGAATGCAGTTGAAGAATATACTCCACATGAAATATATTCAATTAGGTCATACTGCTGACTATAGAGACTAGAAAATGTAAACAAGGTTCCGTGGTTAAATCGGTAAACTAGAAATACAAGCGAGTTAATAATCGATTGGAAAAGTAAACTCTGACCCTTGTTCATCCCATGTGTGTTCAAACCCCACCATTCCAACACTAATAGAATTATCAACGAATAGCCGATAAATAAGTTAATTATAAGAATGAACTTCGATAAAATGCTATTAACCTTATTATTCATTTAATTAAAATAGCTTTGAAATAAAGTTTGTAATGGTAAAGGAGCGGTACCTTTGTGTTCGATCATGGGGATTGTGGCCTCTTAACTGTATGCCATACCTTTGGCCGCAGTAAAGCTTATTTTTTTTCTAACATGACTATTTATTGTTCTCAATTTTTCGTTCATTCGCAGTCAGAATGTGACATCACAAGGGAAATGACAAATGGACAACGTAGCGTCTGATTATACATATATACACACATATACATACATATGTGTGTGGTGTATTTCTCTGTATGTGGCGGGTGTATGTGTGTATATGTTTGTGTGTCCTTTCGTGTTAAAGCATTCGTTCGTACGTAATGAAGTTTTCTTGGAATATTTGATAGCTGGTGTATCAAATGACAGGGAAATGTGAACATTACAAAAATATACCAAAGAAATATACAAATGGAACGGTAAAAGCAAATTGATTTAATAAAAGAAAAATATCAGGCTGAGTAAAAAGTATGCAACGTTTTGAACCATGAAGAATTTGTATCGGATTTTTGCAGAGTTTGGAGATCAAATTGCCCAAAGGCATCAATATTTTTTTTTCAACTGTCAAAGCGCGATATTCGAGCAATTTTGCTATTCTACTTCAAAAAAGGACGTGAAGCAGCTGAAACTGCTCGCGATATCAACGAAACGTTTGGTCAGGAAATGACCAGTGAGTAGTTAGCGCGAAAATCATTTAAACGATTTCGCAGTGGAGACCTGAGGCTTGAAGTTCGTGAGCGCAAGAGCCCCCATCAGTCATCGATGACGGACAATTGAAGACTGTCATTGAGAAACATCCACGTAAAACCACTCGAGAACTGGCGAAAGAACTTCAAGTTAACCAGAAAATGTCTGCAACCATTTGCATGTCATCGGAAAATCAAAAACGCTCGACAAATGTGTACCACACGATTTGAAAGAAAATCAGAAAATGGGCAGATATGAAATTTGCTCGTCGCTTCTTCTCTGTAACCAGACCGATCCATTTCTCGACTGTATTGTAGCTTGCGATGAAAAGTGGATTTTGTACAATAGTAAAAAACGTTCTTCACAGTGTTTGAACGAAAAGGAAGCACCGGAAAACCTCTCCTAAACCCGAGCTCTTCAAAAAAACGGTAATGGTGACTTTTTGGTGGTGTACTGCTGGACTCATCCACTATAACTTCTTAAACCCGGAAACACCATTACTGCAGAAACATATTGCCATGAAATTGCCAAAATGAACGAAAAATTGCTACGCTTCTGTCCCAAATTGTTCAACAGAAGAGGGTCACTCATTCTTCGTGACAATGCTCGACCACACGTTTCACTAATGCCGCTCCAGAAGTTGAAGGAACTTGGCTACGAAGTTCTTCCCCACCCAGCTTATTCCCCAGAAACTTTCTCCTACTGAATATCACTTTTTCAAGCACCTTGATGTTTTCCTGCGAGAGAAGGAGTTCAAAAATCAAACCGATGCTGAAAGCACGTTCAAAGAGTTCATCAGCTCCAGAACTCCAGATTTTTATGTTACCGGAATAAACAAACTTGTAACTCGTTGGCAAAAATGTGTTGATTGTAATGGTCCTTACTTTGATGCATAAAATTTCCGCATTGTTGAAATATATTGTGATTAATTTCATGTTTCAAAATATTGCATACTTTTTACTCAGCCTGATACATCAATATATAAAAATAAACGTTCGTTAAAAACACTAAAACAGATTTTCGTATTTGGAAAAGCATGCTTAAAAGAGCTACGAACAAAACAACTTTAGTAAGCTAATCAGTTTTCTGTTATCTGCTCTTACAGAGGCATTTTTTGCATTTCGCTTGCAATGAGCCAACATTGCAGCGCAGTTTCAAATTTCGTGAGCACCGTTTAATTCCTGTTTGTGGTGTTGTCAATAAGAAAGTCCCATTTCTCCTTTCATCTTGCTCTCTCGTTAAAATTGTATCTAAATTTTTTCCAAGGACGTGGTTCTCTTGTTACAAGAAGAACGCAAATGGCATCCCTCCCTACAACTGCGTGATATCTCTTTATAAAACACAGAAAATATATCAATATCGCCCACTCTTTCTCAATACTATTTAAATCTTTAACTAGTTTCAACTTGAGAGCTGT
The DNA here is from genome assembly GCF_001194135.2 of Octopus bimaculoides. Lineage (NCBI taxonomy): Eukaryota > Metazoa > Mollusca > Cephalopoda > Octopoda > Octopodidae > Octopus > Octopus bimaculoides. The sequence goes on from NC_068981.1 coordinate 27,847,795, forward strand.
GGACTTGCTGGGGCACTGCCGTTAGATTTCTTTCACCTTCACTATTTGAAAACTCCTCTGATATGTTGCATTTGGCGAATGTGAGAGTTCTATGCTGCTGCCCACATCTGCGTTTCCTACCGCGAGGTAGTTTCCTCCTCTTTTTTGGTGGTAATCCAGTTTTGTTTTGAATACACCTACATCCACCCCGTGCGGGCCTCAAGCTTTTCTCAATACTTTTCTTAGATATGGAAGAAAGGATTTGTGCATGATCTTTACAGGCCCTCTGAGTCTAGCGAGGTAGATAAATTCCTGTTTAAATAGTTTCAAGTTAACGGCTAAGAGGTAAATATAGGCATAGAGGATATTTTGTTCAGCAGTTTCTTTTCTCGCAGAGAGCAAATGCTAGTACATAACGCTTAGTGTTTCAGATTAGCAACCTTGCAGTGCATCAAGACATTTTTTTTGTATTGTAGCAGTGCATATTTCCTGTAAATCTGTGTCATGCTTCAGGATTTTCCTACCATATACTGTCTTTCTCTTTGGAATTGCACTTGACTCTTACAGTTACAACTCTGTATTCTGAGCATGCATGCCCACTGAGAATGAGGGATCTCTAGTCTTTGTCAAAGCATCCTTCTAGGAGAAGGCTAACTCGTATATAAAACCCGCAATCTACCGAGCCGGATATCTTGCACTTAGCTTTTATCTGGGTTTCTTGGTATTGCTAATAAGAGCCGTTGTGGTGTTGTACAGGCCGCACTCGATTTAAAACTCTTGCAATGTCATTGCTGACGCTCTATGACGATAACCTTTTTTTTGCAAAACTATTATAGTGTTCAATATTTCGAATGTATTTGTTGGCTATTGCCCTGGATGATGCAATACGCCAAGCAACGGGTAACATACAAGAATGCTTGGGATCGACAGATCATAGTGTGTACCATTTATCATCATTACCGACTTTGACCTTGTTGATGATATAGCACTTATTTTCAATGAAAGAGAACAAGCGCAAGAGCTGCTCAATGGTGTAGAGACCACAGCAAGTGGTCTCTACATTCACAAGCGAAGGTATCTCTATACATGTTCTTCAATCAAAACAACGACCATAGATCTATAAGCAATAAACGAATCAAAAAGGAATTCAGTTGAATATTTTAGGTATCCTGGTAGCTGGATAAACAGCTCCGATACTGATATCAAAGTAAAAAGAACAAGCTTGCACAGCGTATCCCTAGAAAATATGGAAGTCAAGGTTGTCAAGGAGAATAAAAATCAGACTGGTCCTTGTATGGGACTCACAGCATGGTAAATGCATGCACGGAGACGTCGTCTGACATTTATTAATAACTTGAAGAGGAAAACAGGATTGGATTTTATCCATGAACTGAGGGTGGCAATGATGACTCGAAATGTTTGGCAAAATGGCTTCGTTTTCGGGGACCGGGTGGTATCCCGATTAAAGTGAAAGCGAAATAAAATATTTGCATGTAATATTTACAACATAGTTTAGTGCTAGTATTAAGAACACTGCAATCAACATACTTTTGCGTATCAAGTCACATGTGAGATAATTGTTACTGTGAGAGTTGCCGACAAAAATTATTGCGTGTGTATGTATCTTTACCTATGTGTGTGTGTGTGTGTGTGTGTCCGTGTGTGTGTGGGAACGTGGTGTGACAATTTATAAATACTTATCTACATACACAAGCACAAATGTACATATATACATACAGATATATATGCGTTTAAGAATGTAGGAATATATGTATATTGTGTCTGTGTTCGTGTGTATATGTGTATGTATAAGTATTTATATGCTTATATTTAGATATCTTTATCTGTTTATATGTGCGAGTGAATGTGTGTGGTGTGGTGTCTAGAGTAATTTGGTTTGCTATGAAATTAGAGCGATATCGACAGAGCAACTTTTTCCCATATATAACTACATTTACTTAATATATTCCCATCTTAGTTTAAATAATTGGTTAATGATTATTGATAATGAAGATATTGCTGAATTATGATCATATCGATGCTATCGCTTGCTTTCAGTTATCATACTGTAGGTTGTGAACAAGATATTGAAATATAACCAGAAAAATTGATTTAAATAGCGTAAGCGATAATTAATCTAGTTAACAACGCAATTTTAATAAGGATTAGATATATTCTAACATAGCTGATCTTAAACATAATGTTTGCAATATCAGCATTTCAATATCCTTTCCGAAATCTATAATCAATGGTCAAATGTATATACGCCGTTTATAACCGCTGAATTTTATCGATCATTATTTTTGAAACGTGTTAGGCGGTGAACTAGCAGAATCGTTGGCACGTTAGGCAAAATGCTTAGCAGCATTTCGATTGCCTTTACGGTCTGAGCTCAAATTCCGTCGAGGTCGAGTTTGCCATTCATTCCTTCTGGGTCGATAAAATAAGTACCAGCTAAACACTGGGGTCGATCTAATCGACTTACAACGATGAACCAGCTGTATCGTTAGTAAACCAACCAAAATGCTAAGCGGTATTTCATCCGTCTTTACGTTTTAAACACAAAAGCCCCCTGGGTCGACTTTACGTTTCGTCCTTTCGGGGTCGATAAAATCAGTCGATACAGTACCAGTTGAACACTAAGGTCAATGTAATCGACTTAACCCCCTCCCCCAATTTGCTGGCCTCGTGCCAAAATTGAAACCAGTGTTACATAGTATTTTAGAAATATGGATTTCTAATATTTGCACATAGTTGCATATTTGGAAAGAGAGTATACGCGATTAAATTTATTCTAATAGTTTACCGGTATCTTATTTTATCGAAAGCAGTACCACATAATGCATATTTTACTTTGATTAGTTTTGTAAAGGATTATAATCAAATGCAGTAAGGTACTTTTTTCGGTGCTCTAACGTCCCTGCTTATACAGATCCTTTTGTACTTAGAAAATGTTGGGTAATATATCAACGGGTATTTGAATAACAAGGAATATATTCTTTTTCATATTACTCTCAATTGTTCTCGGGATTGATAACCATAACCTACTTTAGTCAAGTTAAGAAGTGAGTTCCTACACTTTCGCTAGATCTACAAATAGTAGTAAAACGCCTTAAAATTTGAAATAATTAAAATTCCATCGATACACATATTAGCCTTTGATAATTGAGCCTTGATTATGCTGAAGCGCTTATGAACAGACGTTTACTCAATCATCACTGACCTGGAGCTAAACGACACCAACAGCAATGAATGGACTAAAGCTCCTGTAAATTCTTGTGACTAACACATTCTAAAACCTCCTCGATAGATACGTTTCCTACTTCACAATTAAGGAGTGAGAATTTTGTACCAAAAATGGCATCTTGCTCGATCAATATATCAATATATTGACTGTAGTAAATGTAATTCATAACCAAAATTGCTGTTGTGAAATTACAGAGAATAATTTTTAAAGATAAGCTCAGAATTGCAAATTTTTAGCAGTTTGGTATAATCAATGAAATCTATCACAGCACACGACGCTGCTTATATTTATAAACATCTGTGAATATAATAATGCCAGATTCAGGACTCGATGGGATTTCAATTCAAATCATAAAGAGATGTTACGAAATTTCGATTTTAATTTTTTTTCACAAGGCCAGCAATTTCGAGAAAGAAGGTTAAGTCAATTACATCAACCCCAGTCCTCACTTGGTTCTTATGTTATCGATCCCGAAAAGATGAAAGACAAGGTCGACCTCGGCGGAATTTGAACTCAGAACGTAAAAACGGATGAAATGCTATTATACATTTTTCCCGGCGTGGTAACGATTCTGCCAGCTCGTTACCTTTGGATGGTATGAAATTTTGCTGAACTTCTTACAAAAGTCTTTTAATATAATAAAAATAAATGCGCCCTTTTAAAGCCTAGCCAGACTCATGGGCCCGGTTTCCCGGTTTCAATGGCGTATGTGTTACCAGCTGAACGGGACGCCAGTCCATCGCAGCGTTACTCATTTTTGCCAGCTGAGTGGACTAGAGCAACGTGAAATGAAGTGCTTTGCTCAAAAACACAATGCGTCGCCCGGTCCAGGAATCGAAACCACAACCTTATGTTCATGATACTGACACCCTAACCACTAAGCCACGCGCCTCCAGCTTTTAATATTATGGTATTTCATAAATAACAGCAATTAAGCGTGCAATATGCTGTTCAGATAGATGGAAATATACCATGTGTGGTGTAAATTTTTAAAGGCATATTTAGAATTAACTGAAGATAAGTTGCGGTCGTAGTAATCTTGAGGTTACTGATAAAAACGATAATAATCTTTATCAGTATTGCATTTTACTTCCTTTTCAGATCTTGTCTTGAAACAGTTTTGAATAACGTTTATCAAGAATTAAATAAATAAATAAATAGATAAATAAACTTTTTAACTGGAAAAACTAAAGATTTTAAAGAAAGTTTATGTTGGCAAGTAGTCGAAAGATTAAAGTTGCATCTTGGGGAGGAAACTGAACGATGAAGTAATGCTGAGATATTTGACAACTTTAAGATTAATATCCATTGTTATATTTAGATCTAATAAATTAAGTATTCTTTCTAACCCTAACCAATTCATGGCCGTTCACATTCCTAGAAATATTCTGCTATCCGATATATGACACTGTATAGAAATAATTCTTGGTTATGCAAATATCAAGAATGCAAATATAGAAATCAATAATTTCACAAATATCCGTGTCATTATAATTATACAAAGAAATACCAAACTATTCCACCAATAACTAGACTCAAAAAGAGTTTTCAATGAGGAGAAGAGTTTTCCTTGAATGACTGGTAGTTCTGATATTACAATTTACTGACAAATGAAGGTCAGTTGGCAGAATTGTTAGCATGCAGTGCAAACAAAAACTCTTAGCGACATTTCGTCCGTTTTCAAGTTTTGAGTTCAAATTTCGCAGAGGTCAGTCGACTTCACATTTCAACCTTTCGTTGTCGAGAAAAGAAGCGTCATTTGAGCACTGAGGTCTATGTAATCGACTTACACCCTTTCCTAAACTTGCTGGGTTTGTTCCAGAATTTGATTACAGTGACATTTTTACGAAAAACTATACTTGTCTAAAGACAACAGATTTCATTATGGAGGGATAAAACTCAACTATGTCAAATTGTGTAAGACATGCAATGACAACTACTATTCATACAATTAAACTTATTTATTATAGTTGTTCTCTTATTCTATAAATCTTGCTTGATTTTATGGATAATTAAATCTAAAAAAATGTTTTTTATTAGTTGTGCTGAACTTTTTCTGATTCAGTTTTATCAAAAATTATCTTTCTGATCTTCACTTGTGATATAAGGTGTTTGCAAAACTAAATAATCTTTTATATGTTTCATTCTATTTTCAGAAAAATAGCTATTTATTTCTCTTTATTATTACTTGGGTATCGTTTTGCATTATATTTTACATATTATTGTAGATTTTTACTCATACATTCAGAACACAGTAAAAATAACAATAAGTTACTATCCATTTCGTGTCAGCATTTGTATGCATTTTATTTTTTATTTTATCTGATGAAATATGAATATCCATATTTAATGTCATGTATGAATGAATGTTTGTTCCAGATGGTATGCGCACAAAAGCGATTTTCACTTTCTTGCAACAATAAAAGTGTTTGGGTGTCTGCTTGCAGTGGATGTGTAGGTTGTCGGTTTCTTACTCAGTCTCTCTCTCTCACTCTCTCTCACTTTCATTCTTTCTCACTGTATATACACATGCATACATATGCATACAAACACCCCACACACGTATATATATGTATACATACATACATATATATATATATATATATATATATATATATATATATATATATA
>NC_068981.1:27858266-27859149 GCF_001194135.2 Octopus bimaculoides
GTTCTTCCAAGACATTAGACTCGGCAATGGCACTTCGGTCTCTCTCTATTTCCGCACTACCGGCCATTAATTACAACACCTGTCTGTGTTCGGATTGCCTTCATCTGACTCCCCTCCTCTCTTCATCTGACCCCTACTTCCTCTCTTTGCTCCTCTCCTCTCTTGCCCTGATACCTACTTCCTCTCTTCAATCCTCCCCACCTTCTCTCTTCATTAATATCCCACTCCATACACACCAAGTCGCCACACATCCAACTCCCACATACCCCACCTAACCCTGCACCTCCACCTCCACACTCCTACATCCTCACCCGAAACCCACACCCCACCCTTACTTCCCTACACCCTCACACCATACCACACATCACCACATCATTACTCCACTTCACACTACCCCACAACACTCCACATTCATTAGCATTGACCCCTTCCCAGCACCCACACCACACACCATCATCTGCACAGCCACACACCTACACTTATGGACGCACGCACTTACACACGTACACATCCACACGTCAAAGTCTCTAGCCCCTATCCACATGCACACACACTCTCACATATACACACGAACGTACACCTTCGTTTCGGCATCACCAGTGACTAATTATCTCCCCTTCTCCCTAGCTCTCCTCTCAAACCACGTTTCTCCAACCAGTAGCCATAATTGATCGCTAAATCCGCAAGTTTTTTTTGTTTTTTTTCTTATTCTCTGTTTATTTCCTCGTGTTCCTTTCTGTTGAAGAGCGTAGGCTCGAAACGTAGAAGGCTTTCTCATTTTCCCGAGCGTCAAATAAATATACCTCCTTACTGTTTATACACCTGTCTTCGTCTTATGCTTTTCTGTAAATTTCAACTATACATATATATATATATATATATA
>NC_068981.1:27860537-27860970 GCF_001194135.2 Octopus bimaculoides
TTTTTTTTTTTTTTTTTTGATAAATTTTGAACAGATTAACTTCAATCCCAATGAAAAGTCCCCTAGAGGGACATGAAGTCTAAAGGATTAGGGTCTACTGCTTTTGAGTGAAGTGTTAGAGATTTGTGAGATATTTTTTAAGCGGGTCCAGTGAATGCACAAAAGCTTTATCTTTTTTGCTCGCTTAGTAGTGCTAGGTGAAGAAAATAGAGCCAGTAGTTGTTTCATGTTGGTGAATAAGTATTTGGAATTCAGTAAAAAATGCCATCTTTCCGATGTTTATGTTGTTGTTCTAGTTGTTCTTGTACTTGTTATAAAGTTCCAGGTACGAGTTGGCCTATCAGGGAAAAAGATAGAAATTGCTATCCCATTCTTATAAGTCCAACTGCTGTTTTCTTTTTTTTTTTGTTTTTGTGGGAGGGGGCTCGGTAAT
>NC_068981.1:27860980-27861563 GCF_001194135.2 Octopus bimaculoides
TTTCTTTTTTTTTTTTGTTTTTGTGGGAGGGGGCTCGGTAATCCATAATAATGTTGCTAAGATCTTCTCTACCTCACCTTATATTAAATGTATCCATACGGCCGCATATTGTGATGAACTAAATCTACCAACATTATTATAGGACGCCGAGCCCCCAGAAACAGCTGTTGGACTCATATGCCTTTCTTCCACCCCTTTTATTTTCTCTGTCATTTGTACTCTGTGTAAGTTGGACCTATTAATATAAATATCTCTATATTTATACATATAAATTCATCATCTGAAAGTTTCACCTTTCGCTTTCTCTCTTTTTGCATGTATACATATATACATATTTTATGTTGGATGTATTTAATATATCTAATATATTCGATGTATCTAATTTGTTTATATCCATTAATACTTCTATACCCGCTCAACCTGACTCCCCTTATAGCCTTCTTTACCTTGTGGAATGATCCAATGTAAAGACATCGGATTGTCTGAATTTGAATCTTCTGAGCAATACTAAGTGTCTTCTATACACAGAATATCTGGATCTTATCTGTGAGCCATATATATATATATATATATATATATATAT
>NC_068981.1:27861617-27862048 GCF_001194135.2 Octopus bimaculoides
GTGTGTGTGTGTGTGTGTGTGTGTGTGTGTGTGCGTGTGTATCATATATGCATATAAAAGCAATATTGAACACATTTGAACATAAGTGTTTGTATGTGCATGCGTGAGCATGTGTGTCTATATGTAAGAATGTGTGTTGAATTTTAAAACAATCTGTGTGTGTGTGTGTCGCTTGAGATGTATCAAGGTGGTGCTGAGGCTTGTTCTCATGGTTATGATGGTGGTGACAGTTGGGGCGAGGGGGGTAGTGGTGGTGGTAACAATTGTTTGACGACTGACGATTATGACAATGTTGATAATGATAATTGTTCAAATAATACGAAGGAAAGGGGGAAAAAGAAGAAGAAGAAGAAGAAGAAGAAGAAGAAGAAGAAGAAGAAGAAGAAGAAGAAGAGGAAGAAGAAGAAGAAGAAGAATGAAGAAGAGGAAGA
>NC_068981.1:27862058-27864593 GCF_001194135.2 Octopus bimaculoides
AAGAAGAAGAAGAAGAAGAAGAAGAAGAAGAAGAAGAAGAAGAAGAAGAAGAAGAAGAAGAAGAAGAAGAAGAAGAAGAAGAAGAAGAAGAAGAAGTACAACGAATACAGATATATGAATAGAATACAAATAAAGAAGGGCGGTGGTGGTGGCGATTAGGTTTGCGGAAGTGATGTAAGCAAATAGTCTGATTGGGAAAAAATTCTTTTCTTCACAGATGCTAAAGACTTATTGTTTTCGGACAAGTCATTCTGTTTACTTTAGGCTGGAGAGTGAAGAGCCATATTTTCTTGCTTGCCTATTGTCCTTTCTTTTCTTTATCATTTTTCTTTATTCTTTTTTTATGTCTTTACTTTATTCCTTTGTTACCTCCTTTCTTCTTTTCTTTCTTCTTTTCTTATGTCTTTATTTTATTTCATCGCCGTACACGATATTTGCCATACTGGAATTGCCATGCTGCTTAATTGACATGTAAACATCTCGCGTATCGGTGGATGCTTGGTTTTAAAAAGGTAAAGCGGAAGGGTGGAGCGTACGGAGAGTATAGGAGAGCAGTGGTGGAGGTACTGAGCAGACAGAAATTCTGGTGTTTGGTGCCAGCAACGATAAGCTGTAAAGGAAGAGGCGAGGAGGAAGGATGTAGGAAATGAGCGATATAATACAACTTAGTGTGTTGAGTTGTTCATTATATTCCATGCTCACGTCATACTTCTCGACTTTTTCGCTGACTTTTTCTCCACATGTTTCTCTACCAGCGTCGATAATGTTTTCAGACCAGCACTGAAGTCGTTCAATATATGATTTAATATATAAAAAGAACAATAAGTCGGCGACAGCAAATAAAAAAAAATGGCAGTAGTAGAGATCTCGTTTGCTTAGTTGGGAAGAAATTATCCATAGTCCATAGCAGAAAATCATGTGTTTTCTAACCATTGTTATTTCTGTTTAATATGATTATATATATAAAAAGAATTTTTAAAGTAACTATGGCGTCACTTAGAAATACATCTCTAAACGAAAGGCTTATAAATCACAAAAATGGGGAGACACAAAAACGTGAAAACCCAAGCACAAGAATCTGGATTCAAACATTAGTATCCAAAATGACTGAAAGCAACTTTTGGTATCTTAAAATACTATAAAACGAAATACTAGCATGTAAACACGCAAGAAACTAAAACGGTAAAGACGAGAACTTCTAAAGACGCAATCTATGAAATAAAAACCATTAAAACTAAACCGCTATAACTATCGTCTGCAGATCAACCTGCAGACGATAGAGTGTAAAGTACTAGTGTCTAAAATACTATAGTTCAAAGAGGAGCAGCTCATAAACCTGTGTATTACTGTTCTCTGATACGTTGCGTAGATAGTTTCTGTGTTTCGTCTGTGTACAACTCTTAAAGACACTTAGTACGATATTTTATTTAGTTTTTTTCTTTTATACTTCCTTGTGGTTTGTTATGGAGAGAGTGCGGTTGGTTAGTTTATTATAGAGCTAATATATTGTTTGCAAACCACTCTTGTACCTTCCTGTTAGCAAAATGTGGTATTAGTGACTGTTCTAGTTATGTTTGCATTCCATTTCTCTTTCTTTACATTTCTCTATGTATAAATGTTTATTGTATGAAGGTACATTATGTAAAACCAAGCTTATCTTTTTCTGTACTTCTGATAAATTTATTTTCTTGGGTGTGAAGGTGAGTACTATTTTACTGATAAGAAGGGAAACAGCGTGTTTGGTAGGTGCAAATTTGAAAGTTTTGCTTTTTTTGTGTAGAGCAAGATTACTTAGTATTTTATGCATGGATGGAAATGTTATAAAGCAGTATTTGAAGAACAGTGGGCGGATAAGAGTGTAAAGTCTCTGCAAATGAAGCTACCTGTCATTTTCGTGGAGTTGTGGATATGTAGGTATGGTTGAGAAGTTTGAATGGAAAAAAATCCTTATGAAATCCAATACTGGAAGTTTCATGTCATTTTAAAGAATTTTGATTACTCTTTTCTGATGATATATGAAAAGAAACAGCAATTTTAACAAACGATATTAAGCAACACTAATAATAAATTAAAAAACTTAAAAATAAACAAGCTTTTGACGGTTTAGAGATATTTCAAAATTATGATGCTATGATGCTAGGTGTATTTTGTCCAACTCTTGTGTTGATATATATATATATATATATATATATTTGATTAATAAATTCAAAAAGGGATAAAACTCTTTTACAAGAATTTTATCAAGAAGCCAATGTGTAAAAAAATTCATAAGGGAAATTTCTATTCCCAAGAATATAATTACTCGTTTATATTTATATAATGGGCATTACTACAGAAAAAAATAATGCCACACACTGGACTTCTCAAAATAACCACATTTAGTACCGAATGCGAGGAAAAACAACCAACAGAAGACGACCAACTTTCTTTTAAATAAACTCAACTATGTATCGACCGATTTCGCGATTACTAGAATGAATCTAGATTTCGCTCCTCAGCATAGTATTGTTCCAAAAATATATATAAATAAACAGA
>NC_068981.1:27864941-27866847 GCF_001194135.2 Octopus bimaculoides
TATATATATATATATATATATATACGATATTCTTTTATTCGATTTTAGCCATTTTGACCGCGGCTACGCTGGAGCACCGTCTTTAGTCGAGCAATTCGACACCATCGGTTGTCAAGCGATGTTGGAACACACACAAACAAACATATACACACACATACATATATGTGTTTATCATTAGTCCTACTGCAAGTACTTAAGACTTAACGATTTTCTTCCATTGTGTTCTTAGATTTTACTTTATAGTGGTTTTTCAGCTGCTGCACTATTTGCTAAATTTGGTGTAATTGACTACGATAGTTAGCTGTGGATTTGTTGTACATATTGTGGTATTTCTGCTGAGGACGAAATCTTTACTTTGGGTAATCGAAGAATGTTTTGAAACGTTTTATATTTTTAACTAGCATTGAGTCCTTATCTTTTATTATTATTATTATTATTATTATTATTATTATTATTATTATTATTACGTTGATGTTTTTTTCTTTCTTCAATTTTTTTTTCATTTCTCGACGAGTGTTTTCCGTACACCCAGAGCAGAGAAGCTCATTGTATGCATTCCCAGTTTACACACGCAAATTCACAGGTAAAATATGTATTTTTAAAAAAATTAATAAATAAATAAATTCATGAATGGATGTTGTTTTCGCAGCGATAATGTTCTTCTCAGTACATGAATCATTCCAGTTAGCACGATTTTTTGCACTTCCTGTAGGGATGGTAAGCCTGGTATCATTTTCAAATAGGTTTCAGTACCTTTTTTTATCATTCCTAGAGATCCTACAATCACTGGTACGGTAGTCGCCTTGAGATGCCACATTTTTTCAATTTCTATTAGCAAGTCTTTATATTTATTGGTGTTGTCAAATTCGTTCGCTGCTATATTATGATCACAGGGAATACTCATGTCAATTAATAAACACATCTTCTTTGTCTAATCTTTTATAATAATATCCGATTTATTAGCTTCCATTATTATTATTATTATTATAATTATTATTATTATTATTATTATTATTATTATTATTATTATTATTATATTCAGGGAATGATGAACCGCGATACAATCTTAATATGATTACTGTTGGCTTGTTGGGACCTATATTTACATTGATACACTTTATATCAAGATAAATGGCTATTTCTTGAATTGGAAATGTCTTTTCAACTAGTCATGGATTTTTATTGGTATTGTTGGTTTTTCTGTTATAATGACTGCCTATTAAGTCACTCCTGAGCCATTTCTATGGCTCTTCTTATTCTAGCTTCTTATATTCTTCTTATCATTTATAGCTTTATTAATAAGGATTTTGAAACTGCTATTTTTTAAGCTTTTGGCTTGTACGATACAGCGATAAGGCTTCGTTATAGTACCATACATTCTTGCTAAAGATGCCCTTATTAGATGACAAGCTGGATTTTCTGATTCAAAGTATGATTCATATGTTTTTGATTATTCCATTAATAACTGACCTTGGATGGCAGGAAAGTTTACGAAGTTTAGATTGAACTTAGGTTTATGATATACCTATTAAAGGCTATCAAGTGCAATGCCTTAGAAATTCATAAAGATTTATCGATAGAATGAATTACAGGCGTAAATGAAGTGCTAGAGTCGTAAGAATCGAATAACGTCTTAGGGGCGATGCCCAACATAGCGACAGTCCAATGTCTGCAAAATGAATACAAAATAAACGGTTATATATATGTAAGTACATACTTATTTATATATTCGAGTGTAGGTATAAACATACACATATGGCATATATATATACACACATTTATGTATATACATATATACATGTGTATGTATGTATTATGTATGTATGCATATATGTATGTATGTATGTATGTATGTATGTATGTATGTATGTATGCGAGTACACAAGTGCTAAACAAGTAGGAGATA
>NC_068981.1:27866906-27870085 GCF_001194135.2 Octopus bimaculoides
TTTATGTATATACATATATACATGTGTATGTATGTATTATGTATGTATGCATATATGTATGTATGTATGTATGTATGTATGTATGTATGTATGTATGCGAGTACACAAGTGCTAAACAAGTAGGAGATAATAGCACACGAAAATTAAGTTTTAATTAAAGAGAGTTTTGTTGAAGCAGTGCAACTTCAGACAAACTTTTTTTTTCTTTTGTTTTTCTTTAACAATACAATAATTTTCAACACAGCAAGAATAAACAATTGACAATCAGCAATCAAAAACTCGGAGCAGATTGTCACACTTCAAAATCTATGGAAACTTTTGGCTGAGTCGACTGATTTGGAGCGTAAATAATATACGCAATAATAGACGTGTTAAATGTGTTTGCATTGAAGTAAATGTTATGGATTTATAAAAGTATATAAACATTTAAACCTCAGCTTCTGTTAACAAAAACAAGACCTTTGTAAATTTAGGATACTCTATACAAACGCATGAAAGGCTCTATCGAAATGATTCAATGAGGTATTTAGTTGATCCCTATTTTCCTCGATTATTAACAGTGGATTTAAAAGTTAACCTAAGCAGGATTTTAATTTGGAAATGTAAACATGAGTACCTAAATGGCAGAGAACTTTGTTTACTCCCAGTTATTCTTTGATCGGTCTGATTAATTAATGAATAATACTGGTTTGTAACATGCAGGTCGTGGCAAATGACCCAGTTTTGTAGAAAATTAGCATCGATTATACCAATCCCAGTACATAATTTGAACTGATTTTATCGACTACTGAATGATATAGGAAAAAAATATTACTGGACTGAAGATATAACTAACTACTGCTAGATAATTCAACATCTCTACCAAGCGCACTCTTTGTTATAGAAATTGTCTCTAACGGAAGCGCAAGGCCACAAATTTTGTAGAGAGAATTAGTCAGTTAAATCGATCTTATCACTTAGCTAGTACTTAATTTTATCGGCCTAAGATGGAAAAGAGCAAAACTGATTTCGGCGAGATTTGAACTCAGCCGAAATTAATACTGCAAGACACTTGTCTTCAATAGTCTAACGAATCTACAATCCATCTTATAACGATAATATCTTTAAAAAATAAATATATACTTTGTAGGCCCATCTGATACACTGATGGCCGACATGTCTATATCAGATGTCCCTATATTCAAATTATCCATATTGCTTTCTCCTTTCATATTCTTAGACTTTGCTCGAAGGCACTCATCTATATCTTGTAATAGGGTTCACAGTGATAGCAAAGAACTCATCTTTCTGTTACGATACTGTACATAAAATATGAACTTCCTTTAACACCTCTGACATTCTCTATAAACACAATAATCCATTTATTACATCCAACGTTGTCAACACAATAGATATTTCTTTATGTTATTTTGTTAATCCCTTTACTTCGAGTCTATAATTTCTCCACGTTGCTCATGCTGTGTCAAATCTGAAAGGTCACATACTAAATATTTTCCAAAATTGTCTCTAAATAAAAGTGTTAACACCGAGTAATCCCTCTCTGCCTAAATTTTTACTTACATAAGTCAAATTTCACAAATGTTAAACAATTATGTATCAGTTATCAATCAATGTAACCAATAAAGAAGAACCGCCTCTAAATTGTCGTATTTGTCCATTTTGTCAGAGTCGATGAAGCAACATAAATAGCAGTAACCAAAAGTCACACATAAACTAACACATAAACGAATTTAAAACAAAATAACAAGCTTAACCTCTTCATGTGTTAATCCGATGTGAAATTTAAACATTCTTATACAATGCCATTTTAAAACTACATGCGCACACGCACGCACACAATATACACTCGTACGGGAGTGTGTACATTGTCTTTTTTGAAGTGTGTAATTTAATCCTGCATTAATTGTATTTAACTCGGCTATGTCTTATTTAAATATATCTTCTAGGTCTCCAAATTTTCTTTGTTCCACTGTAAAGTAAACTGAAATATGTGTGTGTATGTAAACCTGCCACATATACATGTATATAGGTGTGTATATATATATATTAATGAAGATATTTTTCTCCTTCACTTGATAACAATAATGCCAATAAAAATGAAAAAGGTAATAACAATCAAGTAAAAATATTAATAAAAAGAACTGACAAAAAAAAAACATTTTAAATAAACATATAGAAGAAATAATAAGCAAAACGCTGAAGGACAGAAAATGTCAACTGCGAACGCGTAAGGTCGCTTCCCACAACGAGTACTGGCTGTCATAACATGTTTTTGGCAGTTGAAGCCAGAAGCAAGGTCGTGTTGAGATTCTGACTGTGTTTAAGTACTTGGAGTGTCCTTTGTGTCAGAAGAATGACTGCGGGTTGCAATGCAATGCCGAGGTCAGTTTGCCTCTAAGTATCCATTAGAAAATCAGTGCTTAGCTACGTCCCACACCTACCGTTTCTGCTGCTGATATAGCGCTAGCTTGGAGATCATATTATTGTTGATCTGATGATTCTTGTTGTTGCTGTTGTTGTTGGTTGTTGGTTGTTGTTGTTGTTGTCGTCGTCGTCGACGACGGTGTTAAAGGATAATGGAAGTGGATATATTTGTGCTGGGGCTTCTGTTTCTTCCGATAGTAGTAGTAAGAGATGCTGCTGTTGTTGTTGTTGTTGTGGTGGTGGTGGTGATGGTGGTGGTGGTGGTGGTAGGGGGAAATGTTGGTGATGCTGACGTTTGTGGGGGCGATGTTGAGTAGGTGAGCAACATCGCAAACATTAAGGTTAAAGGGAGAAGTCACAATAACAACAGCAAAGTGCAATAATAGTAATAATAATAATAATAATAATAATAATAATAATAATAATAAAAATAATAATAATAATAATAAGAAGAAGAAGAAGAAGAAGAAGAAGAAGAAGAAGAAGAAGAAGAAGAAGAAGAAGAAGAAGAAGAAGAAGAAGAAGAAGAAGAAGAAGAAGAAGAAGAAGAAGAAGAAGAAGAAGAAGAATATAGCGCTGCAATAAGGAGAATAACAATGATGTCAAAAGAATTTACCCTAGCAATTGACACTATCGTAATTACACAAGGAAAAGAAAAATTGTATGGAAGATCATAATGCTAGTGATGCTGCTACTACAAAACTGCTGCTGCTACTACTACTACTACTACTACTACTACTACTACTACTACTACT
>NC_068981.1:27870244-27873474 GCF_001194135.2 Octopus bimaculoides
TGTGTGTGTGTGTAAAGCACTTTGCAGCGATTCTTTTCAAATTCTGAAATTAAGAATATACATATACCAATTTTAACTTCTATATCATTTTTTCCAGATCGAGTCTATATGTTTTCGAGATGACGGATCTGTTATTTCGTATCCAAAGCTTAAAACTGTAAGCAATTTCTTTCATCAAAATGATTGATGCGGATTAAATATTATAATTACCAATATAAAAACAATGTTTGCTAAAATATATGGATTTAAACATCGCTTCAGAGCAACGACCTTAGTTGCAAGCGT
The DNA here is from genome assembly GCF_001194135.2 of Octopus bimaculoides. Classification (NCBI taxonomy): domain Eukaryota; kingdom Metazoa; phylum Mollusca; class Cephalopoda; order Octopoda; family Octopodidae; genus Octopus; species Octopus bimaculoides. The sequence goes on from NC_068981.1 coordinate 27,870,530, forward strand.
AAGCAATTTGTTTTCCATTTTCGTAAACGGAGGTATCATTAAACGTGCTAAACAAAATTTCGACTTAGTTTCTAATTTTAAACCCTATGCACGTATGCTTCGAAATTTATCTTTGCCGGCCGATATGAGAAGTACCATTAGAGCTAAATAATTTAATACACTGTCGAGTACGGTGTCCTGGCATGTAAGCGCCGAAGTATTGAGGTTATCAAAAGAATATACAATATGTTATTAATTTCAATGTAGACGAAACAAAATAAACACTAAAATGTTATTATCTCTAAAACTCTAAGAGGAATTTAAAAGTCATTGAATTGATTCAGTAATATGATGCGACTCAGATGGCAGTTGAAAAGGCATCTGACTTTGTTGCATATACACGGCAGTCATGTGTCCTAATCTAGGTAACCTAAAACGATGCTGAACAAAATTATTCAGCCGAGAGAGAGATTATGGAACTCCTGCAATGGAGTTCCAGCATAACCCCAAGTAGGAAAGCAAAATACACGAACCCAAGGATGCAAAGGAAACAACTGATGCAATTCGTAACAGTATATAAATTCTTATAGTGCGTGAAGTTTTCTATGAGAAGGTAGGCTAAAATTTCATCGAGTTCACCATCTTGCCAACATGCACCTTAGTAAATATCTGACACAAATTATTATAAATGTTCAACTTTCATTCCAGTGACACAGAATTAATCTAGACATTGCGACTTGGCAACTCCTGGGAATATTTTTAGCTTTATCCAACCATATATCTTCCACATATAATCGAGATAGCCATGAAGCTAACACTGATTTCACAAACAATAACCTTGGAAACATAATCCAATGATGACATGGTCATTTTGCACTTTTCATATCAATTGAACCTCATCGTGTCACAACCCCTTAAACATGGACAGCACACAACTAGAGCCCTCACTATTGCGTCTAATTTTAGGATTGATTATCTCACCTGCAGAAAGAACATCCATAACGCTACTCCTTGCTTTCAATTCAGGAAATACTTCTCCTGCAATTACTGGCATTCTTCAAAGTTCATATGGGACCCACAGCGGAACATAGGTCGTACAACTGCTCAAACAGACATTTTAGAATACATAAGAGGTAAGTAAGATCAGTTGAGTAATTTGCATAAATCACTCACAGTCACACTCCAGCCTCCAATATTATAATGGCCCTTGCTCCTCAGAGGTATGATTTCTCATAATATCCCGCTTAGGCATACCCGATTCAATTTGTTCTCCTTTGTTTTCTACACCACCCTGGACCTAATACGCTACGCCCCACTGCTTCCTATTCAGAATGTCACCACTTTGTTGGTAACTCGATAGAGTTAGTGGAATATGAATAGTATTAATCACACCGGCCTAAGCGAAGAAGGAAGTTTAAAAACATTCATTGGCAGTGCCTAGTTCTTCAAATAAATGTCATTCTGGAGTGTGTATGTGCATGTCCATGTATATATGTGCACGTACACATCCATTCACGCACACCAATACGATTGTTTCGTATTTGCTTCTTAATCGTCGTGTTACCATGTTACTTTGGACAAAGATCTTATGGCTTTATGTCTGTTAGATTGGGTAGACAGAAATTGCATGGAAGTCCGTCAATAACTACAGAGTGTCCACAAGATCTGGGTACATGGAGTAAATAAAATCATAACATAAACAATTAAATATAAGAAATAATGATTTCTTCAAATATGTGTTAATCCCCATGTGGGTACACGGAGTAAATAAAATCATAACATAAACAATTGAACATAAAAAATAATAATTTCTTAACGTATGTGTTAATCTCCATGTACCCAGACTTTGTGGACACCATGTATAATAGAATTCATTTGCCTAACGTTTGACGCATTTGATCGAACACGAAACCACGTTATTACAGAGTGAACTTCTTCACTAAAACGTGTAACCTCTACGTGTGTGTGTGTCTATGTGTTTTATGAGTGAGTGAGTGACTGAGTGAGTGAGTTAGTGAGTGACTGAATGAGTGAGGGACTGAGTGAGTGTATGTATGTGTTTGTTGGTGTCAGTGTACTTGTACATTTGTAACAATAACTAATAAATAGTACAACCAGAAATTCATACATTTCAAAGGTTTACATTTCATTGTTTCTCTGTCCTCTCACTTCTCTTTTCTTCTCCTCCTCTCCCTTTCCTTTCCTTCTGCCTTTCTTTTTTTTCTTTCCACTTCATAACATTTGAATAAATGACAGCAGACACCTGGTTAAAATGATTTGTTTATTTAACTTCAAATTATTCACTTGTTCCTCACACCCGATATCATCAACGACAAGGACTCAGTCTGTGTTACCTTCATATATATATTGTTACTAGCTAGCGTATTCCAATATCATTCAATAGACTCACAATATTATATATTCTTTTATCAGTAGTTTTTTTTTTTCTTTTTATTTCATCTACGAAATAAACTACTTGTTCTCCTTAACTGATCTGTGACTTGATCTGCTCATGAAACACTAAACAAGAGTTGCTGTAGCCAGGACATTTTGTGAGAAGAAAGAGGAGAGAGAAAGAAAGAAAGAATGAAACAGAAGAAGAAAGAAGAAGTCTCCTAAAATAACTGTTGCTGTTAAGAGTGAGGGTAAGGGAGAGCAGAATGCCTTAAGGAAACTACAGGAAATATAAAAGGGTTTAATCACAACTTCAGACAGACAGCGAGATAAACTAATTTCAGTAATTTATTTTCTCCCGCTGTTTAGATATGTTTTGGAGTTGGTTGAGGCTTTGTAAGCCCAACCCGCAAAATGCTCAAGATTAAATGTATCAAGATATATTTTTAAGTAAAATCTTATTGTATTGTCAATTCGTAACCAAACAAATACCAGTGTATTCCACAACAAAAGGAGAGTACTTGAAGGACATTGCGGTTCGAGTTTAAAATTTTTTTTTTTTTTTTTTGTAT
>NC_068981.1:27873801-27877999 GCF_001194135.2 Octopus bimaculoides
ATATCTTTTATCTTTTGCGTGTCTCGGTCATTGGACTGCGGCCCTGCTGGTGCACCACCTTGAAGCGTTTAGTCGAACACATCGACTCCAATATTTTTTCTAAAGTCTGATAATTACTCTTTCGGGTTCTTTCCTTGAACAGTGAATTGGCGAGGACGTAAACAAACCAATACTGGATGGTTCGAGACAAACTCATACACAAAATCACACATATACGCACGCACACACACACTCACACATTCATATTCGACGGGCTTCTTTCAGTCACTCTCTATCAAATCTACTCATTTAGACTTGTTATAAGCACTGCAACTTCGTCGGTTTGGTGTTTGTTAAAGCAACCCTGATACTGCCTTGGTGAAGCGCGGTCACCTCGAATGACAACCTTAAACTGATTGGTGTTAGTATCTCTACCCTGAAGAGCTGTTTTGAAAATGGCTACGTAGGCGTTTATGGTATGAAGCATATATTGAAGAGGCTGCAGAAGAGATGGTCTTATTCCTGGAGCAACTGAAGCTCTTCGTACAATTTCCTCAAGTCCGTTCCCATAAAGTAAATCTGGAGAAAGCTGTGTTCATCGCCATCTTGTGGAATAAGGGAGACAATTTGGTGGTAAATTTGGCCTTGTACTTTCAAGGTGGGCATATATTTTCCATCTCTTATTGGTGTATGATCAAAGCTTGTCATTTGGAATGCGGACTTGTAGGCTCTTATATTCCGAAGAAAGTGTTTAGAATCTGGTTGGTCTCCGAGCAGCAGGGACTTCAAAAGTTCGGCACTGACTTGTAAATGATGCAAGCTAACCGTTCCATTGGAGTAACGTATACCGGTTGATTCTGCTGGCCACCTCATTACATTACAATAGACGCAAACTGTAGACATGTATATGGGTGTGATGCGTAGTCCTTATGGAGGCTATAATGAAAGGCTTTGTTAGGCCAGCAACAGGAAGGAACCCTTGAAAAGATACGAGGACGCATTTTATGTTGAGAGTCAGCCCCAAGCCTTGTGACCTTTTAGTCAACAGTCTCTAAACCACAGCTATTTCGAGTAGAAGCAGTATCGCGAGCACGCCGGTGTTCTGCTTGCTGAGCTCTCTGTGATGCTCTGGTGACTGCAGTAGAAGCAGCATTGCGAGCACGCCGAAACACACTTTGGTCTTCTGTCTCGCTTGTCCGCAAAAGCGTTTTTTTGGTTTTTCTGCCAATGTCATTCTTGCTTTTTTGAGGCATCCTATCGAAGATCTGTAATTGAATACAAAGTGGAAAACTTCAAATGGGATATAGCTTTCTACAATATGCGATGTTGACCGATAAAGAACCAAAACTTGATGAATAAGCTACCAGAAAATTCGTAAAAATAATAAGAAGAATTTTCCAAAATATCGTTCAATTATGCTGATAAAAAAAATAACTCATAATTTGAAATGTTGTTACTATTCCTTCTTCATGTAATGGAATTAAATAATAAATAATAGGCATGTGCGTGTCAAATCAAGTGAGTCACGCAAAAGTCGAAAAATACCAATTAGTTTTTGTCTTAAGAAACAGTTACCTAAAGTTTTAGATATTTGTCACCTAAATTTCCACGTTCAAGTACCAATCAATTTATCGTTTTCTACTGTCAATTGAATTTTGCTGTGAGAAAATATTCACAAAGTTGATTGATCGCCAATTAGTGCCATTTATTCGTTAAAGTTAATATTTTAGTTCATTTTTATTTATTCAAAATAATTGCTTTGTTTCCTTACTCTTTTGTATCAGCTTATTCATTAAACACAGAACGAAATGCCTGCATGCACGTGTTCGATTACCGTCCATTCTAGAATGATATCCATTTTTACTGCGATCACATATGTTCTTTCATGAAATTTAACTGGTACAACTATTGGGACGTCTTTTACCTATGTGTAAAATTTCAGCGAAATCAATTGAAATGTATAGCTTTTATAATCTTTTACACACACACACACACACACACACACACACACACACAACGGAACTTATATAATAGATATGTGTTTGTGTTTGTGTGTATGTGTGTGTGTGTATACACGCGTATATATATATATATATATATATATATATATATATATATATATATATATATATATATACAAAAACTCACCTGTCAGGTTTTTGCTAAGACTGTTAACAGATACTATATAATTTATAAAATTTTGTTTTATAAAAAATATATATTTAATATATATATATATATATAGGTATACACACACGGAAGCACACACACACATACGGGTACACACACACACACACACACACACACATACACGCTCTCTCTCTCTCACACATACACATGAATTATACTGAAAATTTGCTATTTATACTAGTAGTGCTTTGTACATCCAACAGCAATTAATAGTAGATGAAAAGTGATTTTGGGCTTGACAATGCTTCAATTCAGGGAGTAGTCAACCATATTGAAATATCTAGAGTATATTGAAATATCTAGAAATATCTAGAGACAATATGTAGCTATAGGGACATGTATGTAACTATAAGGACAGAATTAAGTCAAGTGTTCAAGCACCTACTTCATTATCTTCCCCAGCATGAGCTTTTTTTCCATACCTATAGAACGGTTTTCGAAAGTGTAAATCCTTAGACCGGGAGTAATATTCTGATAAACACAAACATGACAGCTATTCAAACGAAAGATTAACCTTCATCCATATTTATTCTATGTATTTTCCTTCTGAAGTTTTTTTTTTTTTTAATGTATTCAACAATGGATATCTTTTAAAATAAAATAAAAATATAATACATAGCTGTATATATATATTTTCGAGAAAATGCCGTCGGAAAACATTTCATTTTAAAGATAAGTTTCGCGTTAGATTTCCACCTCACGGCAAAGTATTCAGAAACGCAAAATTTCTGTAAAACAGAGGATTACTGTATACAGTATTTCTAAAAGTCTTGCTTAAAATCACAATGTTTAAGTTGGATGTGTAATTAATGGGATTGTTCGAGTTCCTTAGTGCATATTTAACGACCTGGAAAGATAAAAACTAACAGCAGCTTCATAGAAATTAGCATTCACAGCGTAAAGTGGCATAACTTAAGTTATTTACGCACAATATATTTGTATGTATATATATGCATATATGTATATATGTGTTTGTATATGTTTATATGTGTGTGCGGGTGGGTATGTATGTATGTGTGTGTGTGTATATATATATATATATATAAAGTCTGATCAATAAGTATCCGGACTGATGCTATAGAAACGAACTTAAAGCACATAGAGTGAAGCCATTTGGCACAGTTTGGCCTGAAGCTAAAGTTTAACGTTTTAGCTCACTTCCACTGTTTACAGCAGTGCTTGGAAGGAAGGTGTGTAGCATGTTATCGTTGCATTGAGATTGAAAGAGAAAAATGTCATGGTGATACCTACTCAGAGGCCTACGGCAAGTTGTAGAAAATGAATGGAGAGGTGTGTTTGAGCTGTATACGAGGTGTTCAGATGTTTTCAAGATGGCCGAAAAAAATGTCAATATTGACGACGTTCTGGGAGACCCGCGACCAGCAGAACTGAGAAAAATATCGCAGATGTGCGTGCAGCTGTGAGGGGAAATCATCAAATCACCATCCGTGAGTTATCAGAGGATGTGCAGGTTAGTTACGGTTCAGTTCAGTCCATTATCACTGAAGATTTTGGGTAGGAGACGCGTATCTGCCAAGTTTGTGCGAAAACTGCTTTCAGATGACCAAAAGGACACCCAGGTTTCAGTTGCTCAAGATCTCCTTGATTGTGTCGAGAACGATGAAAACTTTTTTGAAAACTTTGCGTAGGCCGCTAAGCAGGTATCGCCAAGAATTTGGCAAAATTTGATGCAGAGATTCTTTGCTCAATTTTCTCTGTCATGATCATGGTCAATTCCTTCCAAGCACCGTTGTAAACTCTAGAAGTAAGGTAGAACGTTAAAACGTTGTGCGCATGCACTTCAGAGTTTAAGGTCAATCTTCGCCAAGCAATTTCACTGTGCGTGCTTCAGCATCGTTACTATATCCGCAGTCCGGATACTTATTGATAAGTCTTTGTTTTTAAATGTATGCTTGTTTATATGCATATATATCATACATATATATGTGCACATATATATATATGCATGTACAATAACATGTATATAATATTCATATTACATATATATATATATATATATATATATATA
>NC_068981.1:27878309-27879444 GCF_001194135.2 Octopus bimaculoides
ATGACGAAGGGAAATAGCCCTGAAACTCGAGTCGCCTTTATATATTTATATTTACATATTTATATATATGATCCTTTATATTGAACACTCAATATTTCATCTACATTCAATACTTTCTTTCGTGGTGCCATCCATTTTTATTTTATTTTATTTTATATTATATATTGTATATTATATTATATATTGTATATTCCATACTCTATACCCCACATTGGTTCTGCAGGAATATAAATAAAACATAAAAAACAGACAGTGTTGGAACTCTTTTAAACAAAATAATATATTCCTCTATACACAATCATACAAAAAACCCCACCTTTTTTGTATTTATTTTTACTCGCATATATATATATATATGTGCAGTGTTGGACGAAATAATGGAAATACCTTAAAATTTCAAACAAATTTATTTTAATGGGGGTAGGACTGCCTTTGGCTATAAATACAGTTTGAATTCTACGAGCTGTGGACTCGTAAAAGTTTGAATTGTTTCCAAAGGATGAGTTGTCCGAGAAAATAACATTCTTCCACTGCTTTAGGAACCGATTCTGTAGGTTTTTAATCCACTTTAAACGCTTTGCAACGTTTGTGTTTGAAAGTAGTAGTTTTCTGATTGCAGCCCACCCGTGAAATCTGGCTGTGTGCAACACCTGGCGAACAGTTTTTGTAGAAACTGGGTTCTCGAGGTGGTCATTAATCTCTGCAGTAATTTTGGGAGCTGTACTTTTGTGATCCTTTCTAAAAATTCGCGTAGGAGTCTGACGGAGTTTTGTTTCGACGAAGAGGTTTTCCCGCTCTCTCAAAGGCTGTCATTACTTTTGAGACAGTACTTCTTGATACACCAAACATTTCGGCTGTTTTCGTCACGCAAGCGCCTGCTATACGAGCACCAACAATCTGACCTCTTTGAAAGTCCGATAGATCTGTCATTTTAATGAATTTTAATTACCTTTTTCTTATAGATACTTCAAAGCTATGACGCTATGATTGGTAGGTGTTTCCATTACTTTGTCCCTGTATAGATACACACACACACACACACACACACACACACACACACACACACACACACACACACATATATATATATATATATATATATATATATATATATATATATATATATATATATATA
>NC_068981.1:27879473-27881466 GCF_001194135.2 Octopus bimaculoides
TGTGTGTGTGTGTGTGTGTGTGTGTGTGTGTGTGTGTGTGTGTGTGTGTGTGTGTGTGTGTGTGTGTGTGTGTAGCACCTTGGGCAACTCTCTTCTACTATAGCACTGGGGCGACCAAAGCCTTATGAATGGATTTGGGAGACGGAAACTGAAAGAAGCCTGTCGTATACATATATGTATATATTTGTGTGTTTGTGTCTGTGTTTGTCTCCCCACCATCGCTTGACAAGCGATCTTGGTGGGTTTACGTCTCGATATAATGAGTACCAGGCTTACAAAGAATAAGTCCAGAAGTCGATTTCTTCGGCAAAAAGGCAGTGCTCCATCATGACCGCAGTGAAAATGACTAAAAGAAGATATAGTATAAAAGAATACACACACACACACGTGTTAAAACGTGGGTAGCTGATGAAGTAGAATGTTCTCTATGTGGCTCGTGTGTTCTCGTCTACGTTTGTTTGCAATGTCCTGTACCCAGATATGCACCTATACATACAGGTGGATGTCGGTATGCACATACCTGTACGTATATATGCATATACTCATTTACTTTTATATATATATATATATATATATATATATATATATATATATATATATATATATATATCATAATGGAATAATTACTATAAAGCATTGTGTAGAATATATTGTATAAAAGATCGTGGGTAAGGCCAAAATAATGTGAAGTAAATGCAAGGTAAATCACTAGAATATACAGAAATGTCTCAGAAATCAGGCTAAATTTTATCTAAAGATCCACTTGCAGTCAAGACAGTGCTGTAATATATACAATTCTAAAATATTACACCTTCATACCAGCCTTAATGTAATATCTTTTATGAAACTATTTATATTAATACTATATCTTTGTACAGGAAAAATAAATCTGATTTGTTCTCTTATATTACATTCTTATTTGTCTGATATTTAAACTAAATCTAATTTCATTGCATGTATGTGTAAATGTATAAAGAAGGACATAAGAATATGTCTGAATGTGTGTGTGGATGTGTAGATTGTTATAGCTTTATGGGGGACATCATACATATACAACCTCACAGATAAACGCAGAAGCTTCGAAATACAAATTGAAATGTACAAATAAAACGAACGATTCGGCTCACTGAAAACAAGGATCAGTTTACATAGCTCCCCTGCGGGTGACCTTTATGTATAATGACAGTCTCAAGCTAGTGACCCAAAACCTTAAAGAAAGACACAGTAGGGTGTTTATGGCCATCAGTGACCATCTCACTTGTTGACACCATAGAAAACAGTAAATTAAATTTTCTTGTCAATTGGGAATAAGACACTGTCAGAGGAACACACCTTAACTATTCAGTACATTGTGACACATAGGCATTGGTTTTTGTTAATGGTAGTAAACATTTTAAGAGTGATCTAATTACACAGATTTATGTGACAGCTTTAAGGTTAAAGATGATGCTAAATGTAAATTAACGCTTAAATTTTCTCTAATAACGAAGTCAAAAAGAAATAATTTCAGTTAGACGAACAATAATGGAGGAAGTAAACAAATAAATGGAATGAATACCTACATGAATATGTTGTTGAATTAGTTGCAAGGAAATGAATAAAACCTTTTTTTAAGTATAGAGTATTCATGCCTGTCTAAAAGGGATGACCATTTAGCTTTGAAATTGCTCCATCAAATGTAATGCTTATTTATTCACATTGTTGTGAATTAATCAAGCATTATTTTGTATCGTTGAGATTTTGATGAGGCAACTGATAATTTTTTTACAATGACATTGTAGGGTAGGTGTGAGAAACCAGAACTAGCCAGTTTGAACAAATGGAATATTTGGGCCGGATATCGCCGATGAAAGAAAGCCAAGAATTACCCGTTTTTTCTTCTTTTTTTTTTTTTTGCCTGTCCTTCTAATTGTTGTTTCTCTTGTCCGCCTTTGTATCGTCTATCTGTCCGAACGTTTTAATGCCCTCTATTACGTTTTTTGTTCCATATATA
>NC_068981.1:27882765-27895384 GCF_001194135.2 Octopus bimaculoides
ATATATATAGGAATTTTTGTCCATTCTTCAGTTAAAACAGTCTCCAGTTCTTGTAGTGATATCGTGGAGGATATCGAATCCTTTCTTGTTTTTCTGAAATGCATCATAAATATTCAATAATATTGAAATTTAGGGACTGTGATGGCTAGATAAGATGCTCAACTTCAATACAAAGTTCCTCGTGTCCTTCTATTGTTGATCTTGGTCTTGCACAGTTCACTTCTGTGCAGAAGTATCTACGGAAATGCCAGACCCAGGAATCCACAGTGCACATCAAGGCAACACGGGAACAGGGGCAATCTTAAAAGTAACCCAAGATCAGCAATAGAACGGAGTTACAGGAAGCTAGCTGGTAGCTATAGCAACACCCTTCTGCGCATGTCCACTCCACACACAAACCTAGTACTCATTCTATCGAACTCTTTTGCCAAAACACCAACTGACGAGGACGTAATCAAACTAGCCCAAGGTGTCAAGTGGTGGTTAGGAACAAATACTTACTCAAAGACACCCACATAGGCACATCGTGGCTGTGTGGTAAGAAGCTTGCTTCCCAACCACATGGTTCTGGGTTCAGTCCCACTGGATGGTACTTTGGGCAAGTGTCTTCTATTCTAGCCTCGGGCCGATCAAAGCCTTGTGAGCGAATTTGGTAGACGGAAACTGAAAGAAGCCCATCGAATATATATCTGTGTGTGTGTGTGCGCGCATGTGTGTGTGTGTGTGTGTGTGTGTGTGTGTGTTTGTGTTTGAGTGTGTGTGTGTGTTTTTCCGCCCACTACCATCGCTTGGCAGCCAACTTTGGTGTGTTTACGTCCCCGTAACTTAGCGGTTCGGCAAAAAAGTCTGATAGAATAAATACTAGGTTTACAAGGAATAAGCCCTGTTATCGATTTGTTCGACTAAAACCCATTAAGGCGTTGCTCCAATATAGCCGCAGTCAAATGACTGAAACAAGTAAGAGAATAAAAGAATATATACGCGCAAACTATGGGCTTCTTTTAGTTTCCGTCTACGACCAAATCTATTCACAACCTTATGCTATCGTAGAAGACCTTAACTCAAGGTGCCACGCAGTGGGACTAAATCTAGAACCATGTGGTTTAGATAGCAAACTTCTTAGTACGCTTCGAGTAAAACATTTGATGACTGAGTTTGAAGCGGGAAAGTAAGATTATATAGAATCTAGATCATGTGTTTGAGATGCAGTTTGTTGTTGAGAGCAGTCTTACTGATGTTGTCTTAATGTCTCAGTGTTATTGACGTTATCTTTGTCATTGTCTTTTAGTGGTTAGGGCATTCGGCTTACGATCATAAGGTCATGTGTTCGAAACGCGGCGGTGCATTGTGTCCTTGAGCAAGACACTTTATTTCATGTTGCTGGCAAAAATGAGTTACACCTTTAATTCAAAGAGCCAGCCTTGTCATATTCTGTGTCACGCTGATTATGTCTTAGAATTCATTAGGTTATTTGTACTCGTGCTTGTTGAGTGTTGAGCGACTCGCAAGTTAATTCACGAGCAGGCTGTTCCATTGATCAAATCAACTGAAAAACACATCATCGCAACCGACGGTGTGACAATTTAGTTCATCTGACCAGATAGTGTATTCAATTTTTTAGATGGTATCGTATGATGCGAGTGTTATTTCATGGCTATTTTTAACAAATTGCTGGATTTTGAGAAGGCTTGCTCGTGTCCTTGATGAGACTAAAACTACAATGTGGAACCTTATCTCTAGCTATAAGATTACAATATGTGGTGATATTAATACACTTAAGACACTAATGAACTTCACAACCGCCAAATCTCCTTCACTTGATTAAAAGGAAACGCCATGTCAATATAAAATAAATATATTTTCATGAATAAAATTTGTCCTAAATAACAAAACAAAACACACTCACATATATACATCACACGTACAAATACACCCACACAGTCACACGCATGCACATATGTCTGTGTCTAATTGTGTTTCTGAATCGTAATGTACATACATTCTTGCCAAAATACACGTACAGGAGCATACGTGTATGTATTTATGTATATGTGTGTATACTTTTTAAGGTGCGTTCGTGTGTGAGTGTTTATGTGTGTGTGTGTGTGTGTGTGTGTGTGTGTGTGTGTGTGTGCGTGCGTGTGTGTGTGTGTGTTGTATGCGTACAACAAAGGCCATAATTTCATATAGCTTTGATTAATGTTCCCAATTTAAAGGTGCGGGAAGTTGACAAGGAATTACAAATGAATGAAAAAATAAATGTGTAAGTAAATAGCAGCAGCAACAACAACAACACCAACGACAAGAATAACAACACAACCACAAGAAGAATAACAACACAACTACAAATATTTACAACCAACGGAACAAATAAATAAATAACCTTCCGAGAGAAAGAAAGAATATCATGATAAATAACGTACACGAAGAAAAGTACAAAATAAACGCGTGATATTACTTCAAAAATTACACATACACATAGGTGTGCGCGTATGCGTGTTTTTTTTGTGCGTGCGTGTGTGTGTGTAAACTATAGATATATTCATATATATGTATGTGTGTACAAACACGCACACATACAATTACATATATATGTACTTATATGGATGTATACGTATCCATATATAGGCATGCATATACACATATGTACATATATGCATATATACGTACGCATCTATTTGCGTATATATATACATATGTGTGTGTGTGTGTATATATGTGTGCGTAGATATGTACATATATATATATATATATATATATATGTGTGTGTGTGTGTGTGTGTGTGTGTGTGTGTGTGTATGTATATATATATATATATATATATATATATATATACATATATATATGCATGTATATAGACATGCACGTTTTCACGCAGAGCCACAAACTTACATACACAAGCATATGCACATACGTATTTATATACATAAATACATATACATATTCATATAGAAATAACACACACATACCCACACACACACACACACACACATGTGCACTGTACTAGCGTAAGTCGTGTAAAGAAAATCGAAAAGGAAAAGCAAAAGAATTTTCAGAAAACCAAAGTTTATAATAGTAAAAGAACGGCAGAGACATCGGGCAACATTTAGCAATTGATACTGATGTTAAGCGGTTGATTCTGTGTCAGAAATTGTGCCTTCTCTTCAACGTCTTCAGCGAAACGTTGATCAACGGCTCATTGCGTTAGCTGACCCTAAAATATTGTCAGTGCTATGTGAACTTTGACACAGAGAGCACATTAAATATTTCGCTGTGACGTCTTTCATTCTTTTTCTTCATTTCTTTCGTCTTTCTTGATTTCTTCTCGTCTTCCCTTCTTTCTGCATTTCACATCTTTTATTTTTCTTCTCATTCTTTCTTTTTTCTCTTGCTTTCAACTAACCCTACTGCTCGTATTTTTTTTTAATTATATGTATTTTTAATTTTTTTTTTATACAAAGCCATTTTTCAACCTGCATCCTCTTTATATATATGTATATATATTTTTTACTTTGCTTCTACTTTTTTCAAATCTTTTATTTTTCATTTCACATTTTTTTATCCTTTTCTTGTCTTCCTGAATAGCGTTCTTTACTATGTTGTAAATATTGTTGTCAAGATGTCGTCGTATCATTATTATTATTATCATTATTATCATTTCTATTATATTTCTTCTTCTTCTTCTTCTTCTTCTTCTTCTTCTTCTTCTTCTTCTTCTTCTTCTTCTTCTTCTTTTCTCCTCCTCCTCCTTTATTATTTTTACGTTGGAAATTATATTACTATTGGTGTTTTTCTGTCGTTGTTCTAACCGTACCCCATTCGTAGCCCTTGTGGCAAAAATAAAAGAAAGTGATCGTTTATTATTACTATTATTATAAGTAGTAGTAGTAGAAGGAGGAGGAGGAGGAGGAGGAGGAGGAGGATTGATAGCAGCAGTACAGTAGCGGCAGTTTTTTTATTATTATTTTTTTTATTCCTCACATGAATCTGACTCTGGTCATATTTTTCCTTTCTCCTGTACAAGCCCCCACTAATGTCATGAACCTTCCTGTTGGTTCCCTAATAGATCAGTACTTGTCTGTGACACAGATGGTCGCTCGTCTGGCTATTATTTGTCAATAAGAACCGTCGATGAAGCTGAATTAATACGCGTGGCTAGTTCAGAAATTAATCATACGAGACAATGGCACTTTGGACATGATGCATGATGGTTAAGATGATGAGGTTTTTATATAAACCACCATAGAACGAGACAAATAGGGAAGAAGATGGTTGGTCGGTGGTAGGATTGGTGAGGTGGAATGAGATGGGAGTTGCTAAAGGAAAAGGAAAAAGTGAAAAGTGAAAAGAAGATAAATCGAAGGGCAAAAGGAAAGAGTAAGAGTCTGCTAAATGGAAAGAGATAGATAATGTTGTCTGCTAGGTCAAAGGTCAGATGATTTTATGCTAAAAAAATAGTCTGTGGAGAGAAGGAGGAGAGAGAAAATATAAAAGCAAATGGCGAGGAAATGATAGATTTATATAAACAACAATTTTCTGTTTGTCACCTTAACCATCAATTCGTCCGTGTGTGTACTTGCCTATGTGTCTATTAGTGAGTCCTTCTGTGAGTATGCATGTGTGTACGACTGTGAGAGATGGATAGAGAAAGAAAGAAAGAAAGAAAGAAAGAAAGAAAGAAAGAAAGAAACAAACAAACAAACAAACAAAGAAACAAAGAAACAAAGAAAGAAAATTTTCTTCGATAGCTAATAAGAAATACAGTATGAAGTTAAAACATGCTATATATAACTAACTATAATGGCAATTAGAAGGCGGTCCAATTCTAACAACACTAAATGTGTATTTGTTTATATTGAATAAACATATCACCAACATATTTTTGAAAATAAAGAATTCATCATCATATTTATGAGTGCTGGTGCAATGTCTATATATAAAAAAAAACCTGCTGTTACTATTCATGATGTTGTTTGTATGTATAACAACTACGTGTACGCTCAAGTGATACGCCGCTGCTGTTAATATGATTGATGCTATAACTTATCGTCAATTAAGGACAAGTATTTGCCTTACATATTTAGACATCGGTATTTGTTCTTAATGAAGTATTACCGCTTCAAAAAAAAAAATCCTCATACTTTTAAAGCAGGAATCACTCCACAATATTCTTGCGCCTTGGTTCTTGCATACTTCTTCTAGTTCTCCTTTCATTCTCTTTCACTTCTTCGATACTCACGGAGGTAGGAAAGGCAAAACAGACCTCCACTGGATTTGTGTTCAAAACATTAAGACCTTGGGCACAACTATCGGAACGATGCAATGATATAGAAGCTATATTAAAATAACACTGACAGTGGAATTCAAACTTTTACGCATCAGAATAAGAAACAAATTGCAGCTCTGAATTGTACTGAATTATAGACTGCCAGTTTTGTTATTCACCGGTAGCTCTATGTCTGGTAAAGCTTTCCGTTTATTAGAAAAATATGATGCATAATCGAGTGTATCAGGTTTTACAGCTCTCTATATTTGACATCCATACGCGACAGAATTATCTTTGAAAATATGCTATGTGGGAACATCTTTAAAATATAAAATTATGTTAAATATCCAAACAAATGTACAAAATAGAAGTGGACCAATGCGACTTTACTGTCATATTTCTTTTCTAGCATTCTCCCCAGCCTATCTATGGGAACAGTTATTTCGTCTGTCTTTATGTTCCAAGTTCAAATTCCGCCGAGGTCGACTTTCGCTTTCATCCTTTTGGGGTCGATAAATTAAGTACCAGTTGCGTACTGGGTTGATCTAATCGACTGGCTCCTTGCCCAAAAATTTCGGGCCTTGTGACTAGAGTAGAAAAGAATATATAGGAATGGTAAATAATCGTGCGATTTACAGAATTAGCCGAACCCATCGCAATTAACTCTTATTTTCTTTAAATCATTGAATAGAGATTGTCCTTCAAGATATTAGGTTCGGTCAGGCATTGCTTTATAATCTAAAAATTTTATTGATTATATCTATATCATTGTGCATGAATTTTTCATTAAGCAATTTTTTAATGTTATACTTTTTGTGAAAGATATCGTCGTTGTTTACAGATTTCAAAGAGCTAATTCATTGGTTGGCTGCATTTACGATGGTGAGAGTGACAAAAGTACGTCTCTCGAATTTGAACGTAAAAAAATCCAACAGTTATTTCTCGCAGACGTTTGTACTATTTAGCACACAAATATATATATATGCATATATATGGACGTTCATACGCATATACAAAGTGTAAATTTTGTATTAGAAGCAGCTCTATGATTTAAACATTATCAATGTCGCATACTTAATGTATGCGTGTTACTAAACGGTTCTAGGCTGTGTTATTTCGTCCAGAGAAAGTTCTTTTAAATACATAGAGTGTAAAAATACACAGTACACTTCAAAGCCAGACGGCGTCTTTAAAGCGACCTTTGGCACTCAACGTCTTTAAAGGGACCTTCTCTGGACGAAATACCGCAGCTTAAAAGCGTTTTTCAACACGCATATTCTACATATGTGACAATGATAATGTATACATACATATATATGCGTGAGAGAGCGAGAGAGAGAGTGAGAATTGGTGGGGAGAAAGATTACGTCAAACAAATTCCATTCATGAGATTTTAGTCAACTCGAAACTATAAAGCAGACTTTTCTCTAAAGTGTCGTGTATTGGGATCCTAGACCCAGGTGAACTTAAATACTTAGTTGAGCCTTCACCAATCATGTATTTTGTGAGTGCTTGATCGTGTGTAGGGTGGTTGTGGTGGTGGTGGTAGTGGTGGTGGTGGTGGAATAGGCTCAAGATTATCATAACAAGGAATCAAATTATCAAGTAATATCTTTGGAATCGAATCAAAGGGCTTTGGATCATGCCGGATCTATATTTGAGAATTACTTCAGGAAATAGTTCTCTCAAATAATTGTTGAATATGTTTTCCTGAACCACTGAATATCTTTCTTTATGAGGATATTTTCAAATATATTTTATCATTGCATGTTTGAAAGTAGAGAAATTCTAGAAATGGTTAATGCGTTTCTTCCTTCGCTTTAGCAACTTAATATCACTGACCACTGTAGGAGGTCGAGTTGGCAGTATCGTTAGCACACCGAGCTAAAATGATTAGCGACATTTGGTCCGTTCTGTGTTCAAATGCCGCCGAGGTTGACTTTACCTTTTATCATTTCGGGGTCGATAAATAAGTACCAGCTGAGTACCGGGGTCGATGTGATGGACTCTCCGCTCCCCAGAACTTGCTGGCTTTATGCCAAAATTTGAAACCAATATTAGTGGCCATTGAAATAGTAGAATGACAAACTAAATTATTTCGCTTATATAACTTCAGGGTGATTCAAAAGTCGCCATACAAAAGAACAATTTATTTTTTTATAAGAAACAGTTTTTTTTTATTTAACTGCTTCTTATAAAAACAAAATAAATTTTTCCTGTGTATGGTAACTTTTTAATCACCCTGTATATATCGAGTTTCTTAGTTCGATAACTGGGGAGATTGACTTTTTGTTTGTCTCAATGATATGCATGGGTCCACTATATTAGTTTCCTACATGTACTTTCCTTGAATCTCATCAATATAATTCAATATTGAACAATTTCGAAACTTTATGTATTTGAATAGAACGCATTTTTTTAAATGTTCGAAAAATATAAAGAAAATTAGACTGAAGCTCTGAAAGAATTTATTATACTAAACTTAAGTCTATAAAAATACTCGTGACGTTACAACTAAAATCTCAATCACCCGAGAGCGAAATTGATAATAGTATAAGCAGGTTATGATTTAACTATCACTGTCCAGTCAACTCGGTTAAACTCTACACGTTAGAGTGCATAGGATGGTTGCCTAACATACTGAAGCATAGAATATCCAGAATACAAGACGTATGAGCTTCCACCAGAATGTTCGATCGGTTATCACTGCCATGCCATAATTCAGCTCGATCAGAAACTGACCAACGCTACAACAGTAACAACAACAACAACAACAGCAATAACAACAGCAACTGAAAATAACACAAACATATTTTATCTACTACTACTACTACTACTACTATTAATACTACTACTACCATGCTACTGATACTAATTCTGATGTTACTGCTGTTGTTGCTGTTACTTTGAGAAGGACATAATACAAAGCTACCGAGAAACGCTCTGAGAGAGAGAGAGAGAGAGAGAGAGAGAGAGAGTGAGAGAGAGAGAGAGCGTATATGTGGAAGAGGGAGGGAGAGACAGAAATAGAGAGTGAGAGAGAGTGGGAAGAGAGAGAGAGAGGGCTGATAGTCAGAGTGCGTGAGAGAGCGTGAAAGATTAAAATCAGAACGATGTCCATAAATGGATTCTCTATCACCGTGGAACATTTTCGGTGAACTAAGTATCCGAAACGACAGCAACAACTAATAATATATTGTCTCATCTGTGTTTTGGCATGGACACTCGGTGGCTGGCTATTGGAAGAGAGCAGCAAGTTGATCTATAATCATCGTAAATCAACTGCGAGCACAAATTCTATCTGGTTCAAGAGATATAGGTCACGATAGTATCTTCAATTTATGTACATATTTATTTATTGTTAAGAAACTGAGTTAGTGATAAAAGCATATGAAGCTGGAGTAATATTGTCGTATATTGACCATCGGGGCAAACATAAATACATTTTATAGATACGTCAGGTGCACTGTGATTATTAAAGAAAAGTGTTTGTAAGCCATAGATCAATATTATATAATGTGTTCAATTTGACATATTTCAGTTCAATGTTGTTCTGATTTTATACGTTTATATGATGTAAAAGTAAGTGTTGGGGTTATTGTTAATTTATTTAGAACTCTACAGTTATGGGTGGTATATTTACTAGAATATAAACTCTTGAGAAACTATGTATGATAAAGAATATTGAGTTTCAAATGAAGAATGCGTACGCGCTTGTATACGTAGAGAATTCACACGGCTATACATACGTGTAACATTTGCGATCTTCAATTTTGAAGTTTTGAAATAAATAACTGAGACAGTTGATAACTTTCATTTGTAATATCTTCTTTGTATTAAAGCAGCGAGCTGGCAGAATAGTTATCGCACCGCACAATATGGGGGTCAATGTAATCGACTTACCCCTTCCCCGAAATTATTGGCCTGGTGCCAAAATTTGAATCCAATATCTTCTTTGTATTATGTTGTTTAATAAAGTCGTTTGTTTTTTGTGGGGGGTTTTTTTCATCCATTTATTTTAACGTTTTCCTATATTATTTGAATTAAACAAGAATAATATTTCTATCGTAGAGCTTTCTTTATTCATTTTCTTAGCTTTGTTCTTTCCTTACAAATTATATTTATTTTTGAAATCTGAATAAATTTTACCTCTTTTCAGACATATGCAGATAGAGTACCGAGTAGAAAAAAAAAAAAATTGTACGATAAATCAATATTTTGACAAGAGTCTTGTATTTTCACCTTTTGAGGTTATTAGGAGTTACAGTCAGGAATGTGGAAATAGGAATTCAAATATTCAACCTTCGTTAACCCAACAATCCCTAAATAAGGCGTTTGAAGTGTTGCTTAAATAATTCAATGCATGTTCGTAGTAACAAACACGTAAAGCATATTAAATTTCAGTCGCACAGTTTTTAAATAAAATTCTTTAAAGAATTGACTTAAGATGTAAAGAAAAATATAGGCATGCATTATGGAATAAAAGTAGATATTTGACTTCACAATTTTAATCGCACACCATCAGAGAGCTTTTAATAGGTCTCAGGACTTGCTAAAAATAGCTACCAAATCGTACACACAAAACACCTTCTGATCTCTTAAAGATGGACATATTGAACCATGTAAGCATAGAAATAAAAAAGCAGGAAAGCCATGGCTCGAATGCATTTGATCATAGAGTTGCTTGGTCAAGACTGACCTACAGCTCAACAACTATATAGTTCCCAGTAATCGAGTCAAATGCTATTAGATATTTCGTCCGTTATGCTGAGAAGTCTCTAACACTAGAGTATTTTTACACGAAACCATAAAAAAAAATAGCCATCGGATGCTGTTGTTGCTTAACTTGAAGACGGCCTCGATTGAAGAAATCCTTGTTCAAAGCATTCTGGCCCTGATCAATCTGGCCTTCTCCCAAGACACAGCATATACCGGAATACATTAGTCAATATGTCCCGCTTTTTCAGGACTGTAGAGAGATTTTTCTATTATTACTAGTAAACAAAGCACTTACATAAGGTCTCTCTTACAGACTCGTCAAATCACTTGTAGCCAATGTAAAAAGTTAAAACAGCTAAGCTGGTCGGAAAATCAAGGGAGCATGTTTTGTGTATATTCTATAAAAGTAAACACTAATCATTATTAATCGAATTTAATTAATATTGTTTTACTAATTGTAATGAAGACTCTAAAATAGCTACGTTGTAGATTGATGCAATTTCCAGATTTTCTGCGTTTGGTTAATACATTATAGTGCCAGAGAGAAACGGAAATATATATGAAGCAAAGTAAATCAAAGGTTATATTTTGATTTAAGCAGTAATAAGAAATAAATGCTTTGCTATAATTCATTCAGCAAAATTACAAAATACAACACAAAAGTAAACAACTGAAATCAAATTAAAGTAACTACCAAATAACTTGTTATTTTGCATTTATGAGTATTTCCGATGTAAAACTCTGCAGTCAGAGGAAGGGTTTGTTTATTTCCCCATCTAGCAAATTTGGAATTCTGAAGTTAAGACACTGTGACGGTATGAATACCGTGTATTATATTATCGTTACGTATGTATGTCATTATTTAGTTTATACCAGACCATCACCGTCAAGTAGAATAGTCTCTGATTTGAGTGAAATGTATTCAAGAGTGCATGGTTCTTTCGTGTAATTGTTGTTATCGTTATTGTTGTAGTTGTTATCCTTGCCATTGTCGTCGTCATCGTTGTTGTTGTTGTTGATATTGTGGCTGTATAGGATGTATTGCTTAAGGGTGTCTTTGCTTCATAATTCTAACAGGGATGCGAAGACCTCTACCGCTTTATGCAGTTTCTTAAAGGATCTCATTTTGCCATCAGTGGAGCAGACCTATGATCAGAGGTATATCTGTGGTGACTTCCCCATATTTTTTTTTAGAGGAATATAAAACCATATTGCTCCAGGTGTATTTTCACGTTTGAGACGTCGACTATAATGAGGGAGAATTGGCTGATGTTTCGTAGGTAAATGGATTAACGACAGTAATAGAAGAATACTAAAAGAAGATTCAAGGCGGCGAGCTGGCTGAATCGTTAGCACGCCGGGCGAAATGCTTAGCGATATTTCGTCTGTCAGGGTTCAAATTCCGCTGAAGTCGACTTTGCGTTTTATCTTTTCGGGGTCGATAAATTAAGTACCAGTTGCGTACTGAGGTCGATGTAATCGGCTGGCCCCTCTCCTCCCCAAACATTTTGGGCTTTGTGCCTAGAGTAGAATAGAATACTACTAGAAGATTTCTGATATTATATCCGCCAATGTCGACTTTGCTTTTTATCCTTTCGAAGTCGATAGAGTAAGTACCAACTGTGAACTGGGATCCATGCAATCACTTTAACCCATTCCCCCAAAGTCCTGTGTCAAAATTTGAAACTGATATTAAATTATATCCCATTACCTCCTTCTTTTAAAATCCCTCCGTTGATTGTAAGCGGCATTTATATGGGCGAGGATTATTTATATTAGGAGTGTTTAATCCGAGTTAATCTTCAAGCAAAATATATGGCATTGTACTAACATACGTAGTAATAGTTATTATCATGATCGTGATGATGCTAAAGATGATTGCCTTTATCGTCATTATTAGTATCCTAATAATAATCATAACTATTATCACTATCAGCAACATCATAAAAATAATAATGATGACCGTTAGAAACATTATCAGTATCATCATCAAAAAGTCACTGTAGTTTCGTTTGTTATTGTTACTTCTGTTTCTTTTTTTTTTTTCTTTCATCATCTCACAGTCGAATTCTTTTCTCAAGTTTGTCTTCTACGAAGTGGTCAAGAGTGTTAATATAGATAATGATTAAGCATAAGAAAGATATAGTTTCACAGTTTACGTAGCTAGGTGTTTAATTTCATTGATTAACACATTTTGTTGGTGTTAAACCTTCCGAGAAAACTTTTATTTACAATCAACATTGTGCTAAGCGAAGTTTGTCGACTCTAGGTAGGGAAAAGAGCTTTTACCTAATCATAAACATTGAAACGCTTGTAGTCTTTTAGAGAAAAATAGAAGACATTACTGACCATCACTAACACTTATATGCTTACATTTCTCTCTTTCTGAGTCTCTTTTCTTTGCACACATATACATTCTCGCTCTCTCTCTTTCTTTCTTTCTTTCTTTCTTTCTTTCTTTCTTTCTTTCTTCCCTTCTCTCTCTCTCTCTCTCTCACTCTCTCACTCTCTCTCTCTCTCTCTCTCTCACACACACACACACACACACATAAATATATATATACACACACATGAATATATATACATGAGCATATATATAAATGAACACATGTATAGTTAGTAATTACGTTTGGG
>NC_068981.1:27895394-27897652 GCF_001194135.2 Octopus bimaculoides
CGTTTGGGCGGGGATGTTTTTCAGAGAAACGAAATTTTAATGTTGCATAGAGGTGTGAACCACGTAATATATCTTTGTCTTTTGTTTTTTCTTTTTCTTTTTTTTCTTTCTTGTTGCTATTGTTGTTGTTATTGTTCACGGTTGTCTTGTGTGTATTCAATGTAAGTCGTGTCTCGTAATTTTTTTTTTTTTTAGGTAGGGCATCGCTGCTGTAAGGTGCTGCTTCTGTTAATATTTGTCTGTTTGCATAAAGCTTTTGTAGTCTATATGATAAGTTAAGTAGCAGGTGGTTGATTAAGTCCCTGGGGTCGTTACAATGAAAGTTTATGGAGTATAGAGATTCACTTAGTTTATAGTACTTGTCAAGAAAGTCAGTGTCGTCCACTCAGGTTTCGAAAATAGTAGTTTTATTGGGGCTATACTATATGGCATTTACAGACCTGAGTTTTAGAATAAGTGAAAGTTCTTTCAGAATTTTGCGGTGAGTTAAAGGATGTCGATGATAATATTTAGGAGCTCGTCACCCTCTGCCTGGAAGCACGTTCAAACAATAAATAAGGATAAATAATTTGTCAGTATATATTCGTGAACAATTCTGCAAAATATATAGGAGTAGGTATGAGGTTGTGTTTTAGTAAGATACAATGATAAGAAATAAGGATTAAAACCTTCCTTCATTGAATAATAATACGTATTATTTTAAATTAAAATTATTGTAAATGAAAGTATATCAAGAATTGTAGATATTTATTTCTTTATTGCCCACAGGGCGCTAAACATTGACGGGACAAACAAGGACAGACAAAGGGATTAAGTCGATTACATCCACCCCAGTGCGTAACTGGTACTTAATTCATCGACCTCGAAAGGATGAAAGCAAAGTCGACCTCGGCCGAATTTGAACTTAGATCGAAAAGACAGACGAAATACCGCTAGGCATTTCGCCCGGTGCGCTAACGTTTCTTATTTCTTTATTTCCCACACGGGGCTAAACATAGAGGGGACAAACAAGGACAGACAAAGGGATTAAGTCGATTACACCAACCCCAGTGCGTAACTGGTACTTAATTTATCGACAGCGAAAGGATGAAAGGCAAAGTCGACCTCGGCGGAATTTGAACTCAGAACGTAACGGCAGACGAAATATCGCGAAGCATTTCGGCCGGCGTGCTAACGTTTCTGCCAGGTCGCCGCCCTCGGGAATAATAGATAATATTCTTCCAGAACATATAAATGTATACACGCTCGATGTGTGTGTAAGTATGTGCAAGTACACACATATATGTGTGTGTGTGTGTGTGTAAGTATGTATAAGTATATATATATATATATATATATATGTATGTATGTATGTGTATGTGTGTGTGTACTTATGTATATATGTATATATGCACCTATGCATTTATATATTTGTTTGCGTGTATGGATGAAATGCGGCGAATTATACTATTATTAAACACAGGACCTTTGACATGTTATTTGTAGGAATTGCAGGTATTCCTTTCAAAGTATCCGGCCTGTATCTTGTACTATGAAAGGGGATGCTTGTTTTGTCCCGTTCAAAATAGTTTTATTACCGACAATTCATACGGTGTGCTACATACAAAAGGCATTCGATCCAGTAAACTTCGTTTTTTTATTTTCTTTGGGTTGTTCACTGTGGATATCTCATGTACTGCCTGTATACTCGTTTTAATTGTTGCATTAACTTTGGATTTTAGTCGTTGCAAATCAATTAGTTTATTATATAGTAATTAGCGATCTGTCACCACTTCTTGTATAATAATAATAATAATAATAATAATAATAATAATAATAATAATAATAATAATAATAATAATAATAATAATAATATTCTAACTTGTTGTCTCCTGAGGTCTCTGGATGAGACTTGGATCCAACTTGTACAAATGCAAAACAAGAATTTTGGAATAAAATCTGGGCAGAAGATAAAACACACAATGAAAAGGCCCCTTGGATTGATAGAATATCTACAGACCTAGACTCCTTAGAGGAGCAAAAGTGGGAGGGGGTCAGGGTAGAAGATATAAGATCTGCTCTCAGGAGGTCAAGCAAATGGAAGTCTCCAGGAAAGGATAAAATTCCTAACTTCTGGTTGAATGCCTTCCCAGAAAGCCATGAACTGCTAACAAAACTTTACAACGATGTTTTGCAAAATCCTAGTTTGATGCCTTCTTGGCTAGTTAATGGTTTAACATTCTTGCTTCCAAAAAATGAGGAAACAAACGAACCAAAAA
>NC_068981.1:27899691-27903833 GCF_001194135.2 Octopus bimaculoides
AAGATCTTGAAATAGAAATTAGCAAAATGTGGAATCTGAAGACGAAAACAATACCTATTGTCATAGGTGCCCTGGGAATGACAGCGAAACGGGCTGATTACTACCTAGCTCAGATACCAGAAACCCCAAAATGGCTGAAGTTCAAAAGATAGTGCTCATGGGAACTGCCCATATCCTACGTAAAATACTGTCTATGTGATCTCAAATTTTAAAGCAAACACATAATTTTCTTATGGTTTCTTAAACATTCACTTGAACAAAACTGTACAAATCCAAATATATGGTACCCTAGGCATAACACCTACATGAACTTCTAACTTGTTGTCTCTTGAGGTCTCTGGGTGAGACTTGGATCCAACTTGTACAAATGCAAAACAAAAGTCAAACATAAAATGATAATAATAATTTTAATAATAATAATAATCATTAAAGTTGTTCGCAAAAACAGAGCCTGAAATGGAGAGGCGGGCTGAGACTGTGCAAATGTGTTGCAAGGATATAGGGACGGCATTCGGTATCTCGAAGAGTGCGGTGCTTAGTTTGAAGCGAGGGAAAAGGAGTAAATTGTAGGGGCATAGAATTGCCAAACGGAGAGAGAATGGAAAACCCGGATGATGATGGGTACAAGAACCTTAGGATCCTGGAGCTGGACAATATCTTGCACGGAGAAATGAAAGACAAGGTCATCACTGCATATTTCAGGCGCCTCAAATCATGCATAGTCTTCTGCTCATACAGACTCATCCTTTCATCTGATGATGCGTTGCGATAGAGTCATGCAACTTCTTTGGGCATGTTATCAGACACAGTGTTGCTGAACGAACTGCCTTCCAAGTCTTATGATGTTACCAGTCTCATGTATGCACATTTGGTCAAGGGATACACTTCGACGCTGTATGTATGTATGTATGTATGTATGTATGTATGTATGTATGTATGTATGCATGCATGCATGTATGTATGCATGTGTGTATGCATGTGTGTATGTATGTATGTATGCATGTATGTATGTATGTATGTATGTATGTATTGCTCGATGTATGTACCTATTCATTGCTCGATGTTTTAGGCACTGAGCAGTCCCTCTCTTTACACTGTATGGATGGTGGGAGTTGAAGTTGTGGTATCGTCCAGTGAATGTCGGCTTGCAGTATACGGATGTCCTGAATCCATACTTGGTGCGTTATTAATACATCCAGGAATGCTAGCTGATTGTCTTATTCTTTTTCCATTGTGTACTGTATGGATGGCTCTATTGAATTCACATGATCTGACATTTGTTAGATCATGTGAACTCAATAGAGCCATCCATACATAATTCCTCATCTCTTAAATATAGAACTGAATATACGTGAGTTTTCTTCGTAAGAATACCCAATGGCGGCGTAAAATTTGGCAACAGATAACCATGTCTCTTAAGGAATTGTCCTAACATACAAAATCTTGTTGTCTATAAATCTAGAAACTATATATTTAGTAGAGTGAAATAAATCTGACCGATTGTAGCCTAATTCAAAAAAATGCATATAGAATTAGCATGTATAGGAACAAATATATACATAAAAATAATTTCTTTATTTTTCAAAATTTCATTAGGTAGCTGGGAGTAAATGAAAAATATATTTATATATCTACATCAGTTCGTCATTTCGAATGAATATGTATTTTCCTTTTAAAATATAATTTTAAATAAATGCAAGAATACTGATATTTTATAGAAAATAAAAAGAAATTTACATTTACTATGAATCTTGCACTTCACTAATGCATAATAAATATTAATTACTACGATCAAACTTGTTATCATCAAACATATATTAATTATTATCATCAAATTTTTATCCTAAAGCATATATTAATCATCAACACCAAATTACTATCGTCAAACATATATTATTATCATCCATATTATCTGCACACTTTTCTTGTATCATCAAGCAATACTACAAATCTCTTCTTTAAGAAACTTGATCAAACTCTGGCATTTTATTATTTTTCCTTCATATACTTTGCTTTATAAGATGGTACTGTTTGCTTGATTGGTAACTGAGTTATATCGTAATTTTGAAGTTTTCTAATATTGAGAGTAACTTGCCTAAAATGGAAAATTACAATGATGTTATGGATTATAACTTTCTCTTTTATGATATTTTATTCTATTTATTAATTTCAATATATTGTACACTTTTAACTGATGAAGCTTACACTGCTACTTATCGCCCCTCAGTCGCAGTGATATTACTGGATTTGAATGATTTACCAATAATCACACGAGCAATGCTTACGTTGCAAGAGAATGAAATGTCTAAATCAGTAAAACAATCCTTTCATTCTTCTAAATAATTATATAAGGAATAATTACTTTGATTCATTTTAACAGTCTATCAAACACGTCACGAAATAACGTAGTCAAGCACGTCACAGCTTATCAAACACGCCACGAAATATCCACCATGTCAGATATTGATTTGGGCGAATGCGTTCACCAATTGTTTTCTAACCTGATTTCAAGGAAATGTCATACTTTATTCCATGAATAAACTCGAAATTTGCGACGAAACTACAGATGAATCCCCCCACACACACCATCATTTTCTCCTTCCAGTACCGTAGAATTCCTCAAATCTAGAATCTGATCCAAATAGAGTAATATCATACAGACTTTTCACTTACCTTTTTGCACAACTGTACGCGTCCCACAAGTATTTACCTTCATGTAAAAAAATATTTCTTTCTCTAAATTATTACATGGATTCAGAGCACTACTCCGAGTCACCATACTAACGCAAGTCCAACATGGAAAATACACAGTACCATTTTATCTTCCATCGACTTAGATTTTTGACTCGTTTCCCGTACAAAAAGAACACACAAAACCGAGTTAAGAAAAAGTACACGGTATTGCCTAAAAATTTCATATCTGGAATTAATCAGCGTGGTGAAATTCTTGTATCTAAATGGAATATGTGACATGTCTGCAACGCACAAGTTGAATTTCTAAGAGCCTTTAATAAATGGCTTGGATTTCTCCACGATTCTCCACTTAATTGTACTTGGTGGGGAGTTGGTCTTCAAACTTCATACGTGCCAACCAACTTAATGACATTACTTTTCTTGATGTGTCGGAAAGAAGATAGGCGGTTTGCATAACGTTTTCTTTTCCTTTTGAAATCACTTAACATTACCTGATGTAATTTTTCTTTTCTGTTTGGCTATCCTGAAGCGTTGCTGTTCATTCTACGTACACGACGGAATTTATCATACACTCCTGGCCAAGTGGACGAGTTTCAGGGTCTCGACAGTTACAATTGAGAGTAGTCGCTTAGTAATGTTTACGAGCTATAATGTTTTTCATATTGAAGCAGCGACTGTATGATATTTTAGTAGAACATATGTTTAAAACTCTTCCTGTATATGTGATTTATTGAGTAATGTTTATCTACAAGAGACAAGATTTTCTTGCTTATGCTAGTTTTATCATTTAGGAAGAAAGGGCAGAACGAACCAAATTATTTTCCTAGGTTTGTTTTTACATCTATTTTTATGATACATTTATTTACTTAAAGGTCTGTATTATAACTTTTATTTAAAGCCACTGTTAGCTAGGGCTTTTTATAGTAGGTGGCTGCCTTATTGAAATAGTTCTTTAAAAGAAGAGAAATTTGATGTCATATTACTAATGTTAGCTATCAGGTTTTTAAACACTAAAATGGGGTGACGGACCGTTTATGTATGGAGGAGAGTTTCTCGTTTGGGTTATGGGACGGTTTATAAGAGCGGGAGTTTAGATCTAGGAAAACATCTAAAAATCGACTTTTGACAGATTAGTAGTAGCAGTGATTCTGAGGCACAATTGACTAGAGGCATCAATGATTTGTATTCCTAAATTTGTCAAGAGTGTCGCCATCACCCCCACGAAATATTCCTAACCCTTGGTCTCGGTATAGATCAACATCGTTGGATAGGAACGTCGATCTCAGTGCATATAATCCAAAGATTACAAGCAAGGGATAAGATAAATGATTTATTTAACCACTTGAATCATTACACACACACACACACACACACACACACACACACACACACACACACACACACACACACACACACATATACATACATACATACATATATATATATAT
>NC_068981.1:27906466-27909602 GCF_001194135.2 Octopus bimaculoides
TGTGTGTGTGAATGTGTGCTTTAAATCTTGCTAAGTAGGCACATACTTTAAAGACGTCAAAAATACAGTGTAACTACTCATTTCGCATGGGAAATGGAACATATTTCCAATTTCTTATTAAGTGCAGATAACTTTTAGTGAATAATGTCTTCGAGTTTACGAATTAAGGTATAATAGTGAGATTTATGTTTAGTTATGAAACACACAAACTTGTGTATCAGACAGAAATGCAGAAAGACGCAAAGAATGAGAGTTTGTGTGTGTGTGTGTGTTTGTGTGTGTGTGTGTGTGTGTGTGTGTGTATGTGTGTGTATGTGTGTATGTGTGTGTGCGTGCGTGCGTGCTGTCTTGTGTGTGCATGTGTGTGTGAGAGCGCGTGCGCGCGCGTGCCTGGTGGAATGTATCCAGTTAATTAAACAAAACCTGTTAGTTGAATTAGTGATCACTTTTATTTAGTTTAGCGTTTTGTTTTTATAATAATTATTTTAAATTTATTTTCTTTTGTCTTTATTTCTGTTTGCATGTTTGAAGTTGAAAGAAATCTTGTTTTTGCTCATTGTTTATTTATTTTTTTAATGGTTTTATATAAGAACTGCTACTTTGAATGTGGGCGTTAGCCATTGTCTATGCGTGCGTAAATGTGCATGCGTGTGTGAGTTCGTCTGTGTTTGTGAGTCACTGTGTGTGTGTGTGTTTCATTTCATAATTTTTCCCGATCAAGAAGAATACCAAATAACTGCCTGAGACACTTTCCATTGTTAAAGCATTGTATTTTTTATTATAATTTGTTATATTATTCATATTATCCTTATTTTTTTCAATATCACATTTTATATAAATTGGTGTTGAGCAGTGGGAATGAACTTACACACCACTTTCGAAAATAAACATATTAACATTAATATATTTCGGTCAGAGTGCAAGTGTCAAATAATGATTGACATCAGAAGATGTGATGTGCACGATGTTTTCATCAATATTCATAGCCAACAGAGATTATTTGGCACCTTTTGATCAAGTTTCACATGAAACGTATTATCACCTGCCATTCATCCGATGGGGAACTACCGTTTCTCGAATGTTCTCATTCACTCCGAAAAATGCTGAGTATATTGACAAAGACGGTGAATCAACGAAAGACACAAGAACAATCAAAAGAACAATGTTGATAAGAATAATGTTGCCTTTTCACACGAAATAGGGGTTTGGAAGGAAAAAAAAACATTCGTATCAAATGCGAATAAAGGATGATTTATATATGTGTGTGTGTTTATGTGTATATATATATATTTTTTTTTTCTATATATATATATATACACACACACACACATATGTGTATGGTCATAAATACATATGCACAGACTTGCATTTACTTATATATTCATATATATATATATATATTCATATATATATATATATATATATATATATACATACATACAAATATGTGTCATTCGACGTTTACGTATATGTGTGTGTGTGTGTGTGCGTACGTGCGTGTGCGTGTGTGTGCGTGTCTGCGTACGTGCGTACGTGCGTGTGTATATTCTTACCCGTCACTATCGTCACTAGCAAGTGCATATGACCTGGTAGCTTGTACCATATTTATATTTTCGCTGGTTGTTTAGTTGTTTTGGATGCCTATACTAACGTGAGTACACGTCGACACTCTCTTGGCCCTCCTACCTCTGCGCCAGAGGAATGTCAAAGATGTTGGCTAGAAGGAGAGTGCGCTGCGCCAACCGCCGTATGATGATAATCATTAGATTACTATAATGGATATAACCCACCCCACACACACACACTCATGTCTATCTATTTATCTATCTATATGTTTCTATTTATTAGATGAGTGAATATATGTGTGTGTGTGTGTATGTATATATATATATATAAATTTAAAATAGTATTAAATCTTTATATGAATTTATCAAGTAGTCAGCGTGAAAAACCTCATAAAGGAAAAGTTATAATTACTTTAAATATATTTATTTATATTAAGGGCATTACTACACATAAATGCCTCACACTGTGAGGGACTCTTAAAGTCAAAACTACTGTAATAAATACAGTGTACCAAACGCGAGGGAATGCAACTCTACAAGTGAGCTCCTTAAAAACAGATACAGATGCATATCATATGATTTCATTATTAGTGCACAAAAATGCACTTTTTAATCGTCGGTACAGGCATAATCAAGACACATAAAAATGAACAAAATTCAACATACCAGACGAACACCAAATGTATCCAACATAGCACATTAGAATTGTTCACTCATATATATCTATGTAAGAGGCGGACTTTTCGAACTGCATCTCGGTACACGTGTATATTCAGAATAATTCAGCAGTGAATATATTCCGGTAAAATTTTAAATTTAAACTGAGTAATAATAATAATAATAATAATAATAATAATAATAATAATAATAATAATAATAATAATAATAATAACAGAAACATCGATAAATACCTTAGTAATGAGAACCCAGGTTCCAAATTTCCCCACGACACCTGATGAAGGCTGGAGGGTATATCAGCCGAAACGTGTTAACAACAAACAAGATGAGGACAAATAACCGTCAATTGTAAATAATGTACATAAATTCTCATCCCTTAAATATAGAACCGCATAAATATTGTCCTTTTCATTATAGGAATTGGTTAGCTGGTAGAATTGCCACAGCGGCAAAAAAATGTCTTGTGACATTTGTCTCGACTTTTACAATCTGTGTTCAAATTCTGCTGAGATTAACTTTGACTATCATCCCTCTGAGGCCAATATAATGTTGCTCCAATCAGGTACAGGGATGATAGTCAAACAACTGCGGGCTTTACTACGACTAAATTATGAATTATTATTCTTGCTGTTGATAGTTATTATTATTATTATTATTATTATTATTTAGTAGTCTTATTTTTATAACGTGCTTTCACTGCACTAGAGAGCGCAGCTCTGTGCGCCTTGGGTATGTGCTGTGGTTTGCTGTGGTGCTCTTATGTTTACTGTGTTGAAAACGTTTTGCGTAGGATGTGTGCGGTGCTTAGTAGTGCTATTTTCTGTATGTTATATACACTTGTAAGTCCTGGTGTTTTGTTATGTATTTGTCTGAATGTTTATGTTTTGTGTGTA
>NC_068981.1:27909612-27910921 GCF_001194135.2 Octopus bimaculoides
GGGGGTAATCATACCTAATGCGCCTACTATAATAGGATTTTTTTTTTTTTTTAGGATTCACATTCAAGTTACCTCTATTTCCAGATCTTTGTATTTTTAAAGTTTCTCCGTTTCAGAAAAACATTGTCATCTGTTGGTATTGATACATCGATTAGAATGCATTATATATCTGGTCTATTGGCCTTATTTCTCTATCTATGTGTAATGGCATATCCCATTGTATGGTCGCTTTCTCATTTTCTGTGGCCTTTGCTGGGGTGTGCATACACTATCGTTTTTTGTTATTATTCCATAGTGTTGACATAGCTTCCAGTGTATATAGGTTCCAACACTGTCGAGTCTGTGTATATATTCCTTCTTAGCCAGGACTTGGCAGCCGGAGACAATATGATTTATTGTTTCTTGTCCATATCCACAGTTATTTGTTGCATTTCTTTTTATTACATATTTTTGGTAATTTCTGTTGGGAAGACATTGATCTTGTGCTGCAATTAAAAATCCTTCAGTCTCTACTTTGAGCTTTTCAAGCATTGTTGGAATTCTGCTTTGTCTATTTCTTTTCTGTTTAGTTTAACTCAATATTTGCCATAATGAGGCTTTCCTTGCCATCGTTTTATCATGACCCGTTGCTGTTCCAGTTTTAGTCCGGATTTCAGTTGTTATACAACTTTTGTTGTTTCTTCTTTTCCTTCATAGCTGTTAGGTACTATGATTTATTTTTGTATGCTTCTTTAAAGACAGAAACGAGTCTTTTGTTTTGTTCTTGTTTTGTGGTTATTTGCGTCTGAGATAGTTATTTTGTTTATAAATGGTTATTTTGTAATAGTTTTCTAGACGTATAAGGCCTCTAACACTTTCGATACGTTGTATAGATAACTTTTCAGATTTTGGGTGGTGTATCCTAAATCCTGTCATTATTTTCCTTGTTTTCTTGTCTATTTTGATTAGTTCATTGAGAGTCCAGTAAAGAATATTATTATTATTATTATTATTATTATTATTATTGTTCAGTAGTTTTATTTTTATAACGTGCTTTCACTTCACTACCGAGCGCAGCACTGTGCGCCTTGGGTATGTGCTGTGGTTTGCTGTGGTGCTCCTATGTTTACTGTATTGAAAGTGTTTTGCGTAGAATGTGTGCGGTACCCAGTAGTGCAATTTTCTGTATGTTATATATATTTGTAAGTCCTGGTGTCTTTGTTATGTATTTGTCTGAATATTTTTTTTATTATACCTAAGGCACCTACTATGATAGGAATTGTTTCTGTTTTTAGATTCCACATTCGAGTTATCTCTATTTCCAGGTCTT
>NC_068981.1:27911590-27913037 GCF_001194135.2 Octopus bimaculoides
TTCTTCTTCTTCTTCTTCTTCTTCTTCTTCTTCTTCTTCTTCTTCTTCTTCTTCTTCTTCTTCTTCTTCGTATTTGTTAGGTAGATTGATTTCTTGT
Source organism: Octopus bimaculoides (assembly GCF_001194135.2). NCBI lineage: Eukaryota > Metazoa > Mollusca > Cephalopoda > Octopoda > Octopodidae > Octopus > Octopus bimaculoides. The sequence goes on from NC_068981.1 coordinate 27,911,688, forward strand.
TTGTATTTGTCAGCTTCCTTAAATACTGAAAACAGTTTTTTGTTTTGCTCGTGTTTTATTATTATTATTATTATTATTATTATTATTATTATTATTATTATTATTATCATTATTATTATTATTATCATTATTATCATTATTATCACTATTATTATTATTATTATTATCATTATTATTATCATCATCATCCTCATCATCACCACCACCATCATCATCATCATCATCATCATTATTATTAAGTTGGCAACATGGCAGATTCATCAGCACATCAGACAAATTGCTTAGTGACATTTTTTTGCGGTTCTTTACATTCTGAGTTCAAATAGTATCCGCGTAAACTCTGTCTTTAATCCTTTCAGAATCGATAAAATAAAGTACCCGTCAAGTACTGAGGTCAATGCATTCGATTACCCCTCCCTTTAACATTGCTGGCCTTGTGCCAAAATCTTAAAGTATTATCATTCATGTTGTTTTAATTTTTTTTTACCTGTTTTGGCAATCGTCATTGTCTACTTGTTTTTTTGTTTGTTTGTTTGTTTTTTGTTTTGTTTTTACTCTTATTTCCGTCATTTTGTCACGCAACCCAGAAGCCGCATCAAAACATATAATCTTACAATATTTGTTCTTGAAAAGAAAAAAAAATCTTATGTATAAAAAAACAAGAGATAAAAATAATCGTCATGTACTGCTGCTCCTGGGTATATAACAGATTATTTTTAACATTTGAGCCGGAGGCAAACACTGCTGAACTCATACATAGATCATTGTCTTGTTCCTTTCTAACAGAAACAAAATATCTTCAGATAAAGTTAAATAAGAGATTCCATAATAATTGTTACGAACTAAACAAGTATTTCAACGATACTAAAATAATTTTGCACTTAAAAAAAACAGTTAATGTATAGACTCGATAAGACTTTTATACAATAAAAATATAAAACTTACATAAAAAAAGAAATCTAGTCTTCCATAATACCACGTGATATTTATATTAAGAGTTAGGAGTTTGTTGCAGACGCTTAGTGCATTTAGAAACAGTATTATTTATGAGTGCGGAACACTTAAAGGTATAAATGTCAACAGGTGCATATAGGGTCTACACGTGACAACAAATTTGTCAAAGTCAGGCTTGGACATAATTTTAAACAACGTTTATATAACAATAGTCTTTTAAGAATCTTAAATATTTTTGAATGAATGTTTAATCATTGTGAAAATTTGCAAACTCACAAGCTTGATTCTAAAAGAATAAAAGACTTGAAGATGAAATGACTCTGAAAACGGCCACATGTTTGCTTGAATATTATTTTTTCATTTAGCAGTGCACAATTCCTCTCATTTTCATAGTAT
>NC_068981.1:27913216-27914594 GCF_001194135.2 Octopus bimaculoides
TATATATATATATAAAGAAAGAGAGAGAAAGAGAGAGAGAGAGAAGGAGAGAGAGAGAGAGAAGGAGAGAGAGAGAGAAGGAGAGAGAGAGAGAAGGAGAGAGGGAGAGAGAAGGAGAGAGAGAGTAAAAGTGCAATATGTATATGTATGTATATGTGTGTTTATAAATGCGTGTGTGGCGTGGATATTTATGTCTACCAGCGTAAGAAAGTGAATAATATAATGGTGTATGTATGTATAAATCTACCTACATACATATGAATGTAAATTAGAACTACAACGTATTTCCTAAATTTGAATTAAATTGGAATGAAGGTATATGTACACACACACACACACACACACACAACACACACAAACACACACACACATATATATATATGAATAAATGAATCAAAATTTCTAGAAAAATATAAATTGTTTTTCAATTTTAGAGAAAGATAGCGAGAGTAAGAAAGAGAGTTAAATGAAAAAATTTGTTGCTCGAGATTAAAAGGAATTCTCTGTTTTGTTTTCCATTTCTTTCATTTTACGAAGTATTTTGTTGCTGTTCCTTATATTTCCCCCTCATAACATCAAACGATAAAATATTTGATTATTTCTAATTAAATAAACAAGTTTGCAATTACCTTCAGGAGAAGAAATGAAGAAGGGATGTTCCAACATTTAATATTCATCATTATTATTATTATTATTATTATTATTATTATTATTATTATTATTATTATTATTATTATCATCATCATCATCATCATCGCCATCATCATTTTTATTATTATTATTCCTTTTAATTCATTATTATTATTGTTATTATTAATATCGTTGTTGTTGCTATTATTATCATTATTATTTTTATTATTATTATTAGTATCATTATCATTTCATTTTTATCTTATTTTACCAACTTTATAAGACTTCTTGAACTTACCACAGAAACAAATGTTTTGAATAATAATAATAATAATAAAAAAAGTGAATCTAACAATAAACTTAAATATTAAGTTAAATTTATTTAGCTGACTTGTAAATTCTAATAAAAAGGCTAACTTAATTGAAAATTTCCTCTCTTTGAAAATCTATACCCTTATTCAAAATAATGCTGTCATCTACAGATGTACCACCTACGTATTCTAACTTAAGCCGTTATCGAGAAACAAGATTTCATGTCTTTGTTCAAAGCAAGCATCTCTGAAGAGTGTTTGCCCGGAGGTAGAAAGTAAGAATTCAATAGGCAATGTAGAATTTGCGACATTCTACGCTGTTATCCTGCCCCACCCACCACATTGCACAACGCCACCAGACGCTTTCTTTGTTTTCTTCTCCTTTTCTCTTTTACTTCCTTCCTCTCTCTCTCTCTCTCTCTCTCTCTCTCTCTCTC
>NC_068981.1:27914887-27915843 GCF_001194135.2 Octopus bimaculoides
TATATATATATATATATATATATATATATCGTAAACACCTCTAACACGCACACATACATATACACACATATATTTATATGCATATGTAATATACATATATATATGTATGAATATATATGTGTCATATGTATATATGTATATATGAATGTATGAATGTATGTACGTTTGCATGCATGTATGTATAAATGAATGAATACATGTATGTATGTATGTATGTATGTATGTATGTACTACGTACATATGTATTCACATACTTGTAGCCAGGCACACATATATGGCAAGTGTGAGTATTTATTTATATGAACTACTTTAAATGAATGGCTAGGCCATCATTGTACGTTATTCAGACTTGGTGTATTCACATCACAATTGAGATTATTGGATTGTTTGTTTTCTGAGTTGTTTGTTAGTTTGTTTTTTGACTTTCGTTCCCTGGTTACTATTCTTCTAAACTGAAGAAATATTTTTTGCTGATGCTGGAGTATGTATGTCAAAGGTTCCTATTTTAAAATGGATGTGACCCATGGAATGAAACAGAGAGATCGCTGACTACAATTAGTGCTTAGCTAAGTTACTTCTCGATCGAGCCACAAATACATAAGCCTGTGATTTATTATTTTACGTGTTTCATACACTGGAATATGATTATGCCAGAGTCTGCTATTAGTTTTCGCCGATCATAAAGACCACAATATATATTTCAGTATTTAAACAATTCGGTCCAACTTCTAAATTACTTATTTGACGAATTTTTGAAACATTAGTCTATAAAACATACATACATTCAAACACACGCACGCTCTCACATACGCATGCGCTCACACACACACACATACGTGCATATGTGTGCATGCATGCATATACATACATACACATATTCGTATATACATGCATGTATATATATATGTGTATATATATGTATGTATATATATGTATATATATATATATATATATAT
>NC_068981.1:27916010-27918505 GCF_001194135.2 Octopus bimaculoides
TATATATGTGTGTGTGTGTGTATGTATGTATATATATATATAGACAGAACTGTGCAATGATTTACCAAAAAGGAAGACTATGATTGTCATTAAATATGAGTAGGGTGTTAGAACACCTACATTGCTAGAAATAAGAGCTAAAAATCTCAAATGCTGTAGTTAAAGCACATAACTGTATACTGAGAGGGACTGCCAGTATATATGTATGCAATTATATGCTTTAGTAGAGCTTATCGCTTCGATAGGGCCCCATGTACGGAGAAGAATTGGATATAATATGTAGGATGAACCTACAAATTAACTGTAAGGTTAGGAATACTTACGATCTACTGAGAAGCCGTGCAGAAAAATAACAACTACTTACATTGGTGAGACAGCACACAGCATAGTGGAGCACATAGGTGGACACTAGCGAGTGCTCAAAGAAAATAATGGCTCGTCAATGCTCTACCAACATGCTCAAGCAGAACATAGGGGCTCGGTTAATAGCATATAGGTTAAAGTATTATCAGCGCACAGAAGTGACACGACACTTAGACAGATCACGAAGGCTGCACACATAGCATTAGACAGACCGAGCCTCAAGAGAAAACACGAATGAGACAATAACACCTACCACCACACTACACAACATGATGACGAAAGACAGAAGGGGGAAAACAGATACAAAAGTGTAATACACACACAATAGACAAATATGCACATATTTATAATAAATATAAGAAATAGAGATTTTTTTTAAATGCATAAAATGCACATATACAAACAAAATAGTAAGCGAACTTATATACACACACAAACATACATACAGTAACTTCACAAACAGTCGCAACAACATGAAAAACGCGACCAACAACGACAAATGGTAACCACGTTAAAAGCAACAACTACTACCACGATAGCAGCAGTGTTGGAAAACACACAAACACAGAGAGATACAGGGATGGTACCAAAGGCCAGGGTCAAGGGCAGCAGCAGCAACAACGGAGAAGGGGCCGAAGCTGAGGAGAAGGTTATAGTACTATTAAGAAAAACGACACAAACACACATACACTCAAATACAGACGCAAATGCATGCGCATATAAGGATACACACCAGAGAAGAACGGAATGGACTTAGCGGAGTAGGAGCAAACACGAGAACGGAAAATGTCACTGAAGAGGCCACAGACGTGTGACGAAAGATTTACTGACAATGGACATGAGTAAGAATAAGAACAGAAATAAACGAGTGAAGAACGAATATATAGTGCGTGTGCTTATTTGGTAAAAAGAAAATGACCATCCCGAAATACAACAATATATATCTATATGTGTGTGTGTGTATGTATATAGTGAGAGCTACATGCTTTTATATGCTCATATTCATAAGTAAATACATACACAAGCATAAACACACACACTCGCGCGCGCGCGAACACACACACATACACAACAGAGCACAAACAAAGAACCAATGGACTTCTACATATGGGCAACAACCCAATTCTAATCAAAATATCTCAGTCAACCGAATTTTACAGCAGAAGGTACATTCCCACAATTCGTGAAGGGCTACTGATCTAATAATAGTATAGTTCAGAAAGGAAATTCTAACCAGACAGCAAATTAGATATTTGTACATAAATTTAAACAATGCCAAACGAGGACATCCCCTACAAAACCTATTCCAGGGAGAAAAAGCACGTCAACACCACCGATAAAATGGAATTCGATATACACCACGTCCACAATTCATATCCCTAACAATACATACTGCTGTTGTAATACCTAGCTTACTTACTGAAATTTCTAATATTAAACTGTGATTTAGAAACACTTCTAAAATATCTATGGCAGAAAATTGGCAAAATGCTCAGTGGCATTTCGTCCGTCTTTACCTTCTGTGTCAAAATTCTACCGAGGTTTTCTTTGCCTTTCATCTTTTTGAGGTCGAGTGACATAAGCAACAGATGAGCACAGGCCTAGGTGTAATCGACTTTCCTGCTTCCCCGAAATCGATGGCCTTGTGCCAATATTTGAAACCAATATTTAAATGATATAAGATGATGGCGAACTGGCAGAATAGTTAAGTACGCTGGGCAAAATGTTTAATCTTATCTAGCCCGTCTTCGCGTGCTGAGTCCAAATTCCAATGACGTTAACTTTGCCTTTCAATTTTTGGGGGTGGCTAACATAAGTACCAGTTAAGCACTGAAGTCGATGTTAACGACTTACCCTGCACCCGAAATTGCTGGTTGTGTGCCAAAATTTAAAACCATTATTTAAACGATAAGTAAAATGTTTTATTTTATTACATTTCTGTTTTTTTAATTTTTTTTTTGTTATGGTTAATACTCTCTTTGCTATAATAATCTGAATATCACGTAACCTGTATATCTATCTAGCTATCTACCTATCTGTTTATCTATCTGTCTGTCTATCTCTCTCTCTCTCTCTCTCTCTATATATATATATATATATATATATATATATATATATATATATATATATAT
>NC_068981.1:27918515-27918891 GCF_001194135.2 Octopus bimaculoides
TATATATATATATATATATATATATATCTATATATACATACATACACACATATTTGTGTGTTTGTGTGTGTGTGTGTGTGTGTGCGTGTTTGACTTTGTGCTTGTATTCGTCCCCCGTTTGACAACCAACGTTGTTATGTTTACCTCACCGCAACTTAGCTGTTCGACAAAAGAGAACGTTGGAGTAGGCACCAAGCTTGAAATATAAAAACTGGGAATGCTTATTCTTCGTAAGCCTAGTACTTATTCAATCGCTAAATTTTGCCGAATCATTAAGTTACGGGGACATAAATACACCAGCATCAGTTGTCAAGTGATGGCGATGGGGAGGGACAAACACACATACATACACACATAAATACATGCACATATATAT
>NC_068981.1:27919545-27921359 GCF_001194135.2 Octopus bimaculoides
ATATATATATATATATATACGCATGTGTATGCATATTATCAAAAGATGAAAAAGTGTCCGGTCTTCTAATCATGGCACAAGATAGGAGTAATACTGTTCAGTAGTCCTGGCATACCAGATTGACCGTTGGAATGGTTGGGCTGTAGACAAGCTATTTTCGAATCGTTCAGCGGTAGTAGTCAATGGAAAGACTAGGATCGAGTGTTGTTAATCAAAGCACTGGTAAGGTAGGCGAAGAATGTATCCAAAATGGTTGGAGAAGTAAGGAAGGGAGAAACGAGCGGTAGAATCGTTTTATGTCAATGGCATAGGGATTTTGAATTCCAAAGTATATATGAAGGCACGGGTATAAATGCGTTTGCGTTGTCTGGAATCGAGACGATCAAACTTATTTATTCAGAAATAGATAGTTTACCGGAAGAATTTACAAATGGGAATGTCAGAGTGCTACAAAGCCTTGTTCTCCAACACATCCTGCTCTACAGGAAATAATTATTTTAATCGCAAAATTAATCTGAGACGCTGATATCTTTAAGTTAAACGGTTAATATATGTAAAATACTGTCCTCTTCTGAATGCAGTCTCTACCACAGTGTACTTACTCGGATGTCTTTCAATACTGAATACCAATGGTACCAACAATATAGCCATTTAGATAGATTTTAATCGCTGAATCACATACTTTTTTTCTAAAAATCTCATGTTAAAATAATAGCGATATGTTTTAAATCAGGGTTCGATTTCTGATGGAAACCATTTCAGTCTTACTACTAATATATTATCTATCAAAGTGAAAAGAAAAGAAAGTTTTTAATCGCCACCGCTCTTCTCATCGCAATATAATCTTCGTCATTATCATTACCGTCATCAACAACAGTATCATCATCATCATCGTCTTCGTCATCAGGTCATTTAATAGCACCATCATAGACATCACAATCTCTCTCCTTCTTTCCTCCCTCCCCTCTCCCTTTCTTTCTCTCCTCTTTTTCTCTCATTTTTGACTCCCTTCCTACTCTATTATCCTTTATCTAATACCAATCTAGTAATCAGTGTTCCAGGAGATAAGCATATTCCTTTTAGTCCTTTATTTCACTTCAACCCTTTATTTATTTAGATATCATTTATTCATTGTATGTAATTATTTTGCATTTGTTTTAGCTCATCATTTACTACTTTAACAGTTTACTTTGAAACTGCGATTTTTCATCATTTTTTTTTCTTTTATTAAAACCTTTAGAAAAGAAAATGGCGCCTAATTCAAAAGTAAATAAAAAGATGCAGCAAACACAACCAAGAGGGCAGTGCATGCTACGCAGTATAAACCGTCATGCGCCATCAAATTTCTAGCAATGAGTGCATTTTAATTATGTCAAACTATTTGTTTTCCAAGGCAACGTATTAACCTTTCCTTGTCATTCAATCATATTTACTGTTGCCGTGAAAAATAATTGTATTCGTACTTGTTCTTGTTGACGTCATCATTGTTGTTGCATCTCGTATTTATTTTACTCTCCTTAACTGTTGGTTTCCAGAGTTTTCTTCAATTTGTTGTTGCAGGTACAATTAACGTTGTTATATTTATTTCTGTAGTTAAATTCGATGCAGTGACTTTTTTCATTTTTCGTTCATCATTTTAAGGCCTTTTCGCTTGTTGTTTTAATAATTTTTGTAGTACGTTGTCTTTCCTTCAACTTATTTCAAAGTGTACAGTCTGTGGACATATATGTGTGTGAGTGTGTGTGTTTGTGTTCTTGTGTATGAGTATGTATATACATATGTATATATATATATATATATATATATATATATAT
>NC_068981.1:27921915-27926226 GCF_001194135.2 Octopus bimaculoides
TATATATATATATATATATATATATATATATTAAAAAATAACGTCGACCACTAACGTGGACAGTTAAGTGGTCGACGTTATTTTTTTAAACGTACCTTAATCCCCTGAGATTGCAGATAATATTTCTGAATCTCTTTGATTCTTTACATGTGCTGGCCTCCTGATAATTATTCGATATTAATTAATATATGACAAATTACCAGATTTTATAATTATATATATATATATATATATATACTCTTGTGTATGTGCTTCTGGTTCGATCCTACTGCATTAGCATGTCGGGCATGTGTCATTTCACTGAAGCATTGTAAATATATTTATGTTGTATGTGTTATCTGTATATAACACTGCTTAACCTGTATTCCAACCATCATTCCCGTTTACAGTTTAAATTTTATAGGAGTTTTATTAGATTTTCTGCTTCACATATTATTGCCTGTGTATTATATGACATAGTGTCACAACCTTTTGCAATTTTGAACAAAATAATGCGTTTCTAATTCATGCTGACCCTTCCAATAATGTTTATTGTGATATCTATTAATACTTACTCTTATGTGCCTATCAATTTCTCTACCCATCTCTGAAGACTGCATCAAAGATGCAGACCACTGAGAGAAACAATTTAAAGAAAAAGGATACTAATAACTATTTTACTGATTTTCAATATATCTCTAACTATATAATCCATTTATGTATCTACTACCTCGTTCCAAGTGTATCTATCTTTTTATGAATGCATCCATTTTCTCTCGAATTAAATTCTCTATATGTTATCTCTAAATATTTCTAAATCTCAGTGAATTCCTACTTTTACGTTACATATACATGTATTCTTTCATATCTACGTTTTGTAATATAATTTCATGCATACATACATGCGTCTCTAATTATGTGTATGTTTATACCTACATTTGAATACACAAATACATATGTACTAACATATATGTAACCGTTTTTTATTCCTGTTGAAGATATTGTACTGTGACTCTGTTCGGCGTCGCACCTAAAAAGTGATTCGTTTCTTTCTAGTACTTCCTTTAAATCTGTAACTCATTCTATCGATAACTCGGATCTTGTTCAAAACGGGGGCACCAGTTTTCATTAATGTTTTATGTAGTGTTTTTGGTACCGAAAGACTTTCAAACTTCGTATACTTATCTATTTTGTGTTATAGAACAGAAAAAAAAATTTGTATTCGGATTTATTTCATGTAAAAAATTGTCTTATTTCGATAATTTCAACCAATCAATGACAAGTATTCAGCTGTTTACAGTTACTCCTAGGCGGTGTAAAGCGTATTTAATCTCCATTATTTCTGACATTTTGCAGAGGCAACACACGTGTGTTCGTTTTCCCTACCCTAACCCTAACCCTAACCCTAACCCTAATTGACTTGCTCCTTCCCTCAAAAACCATGCCTTGTCCCTATAATAGAAAGGTTTATTAGCTACTGCCAATATGCTTCAGCCATTTTTTGACAAGGAAATAATAATTTTATCACCGCCGTGAATCGTTTGTTTACGTAGTCAGCACTTAATTTTTATGGCTGAATGGACGTCAGTCATTGGTTGAAATTACAGAAATACGACAACTTTAACATGAAATAACTTGCGATGTACGTTTTTTTTTTTAAGAAGACTAAGAGAAAAAGATGTTTTATATAACACATTCTACCAGTGTCCCAAGTTTCAAAGTGTTTCGTTAAGAAAATACTGGTGCCCCCGTTTTGAACAAGATCCGATAACTCTTTGCCAAACAGCTAGGAAGGAACTCAAAGAGAAAGCAACAACGATTGACAAGTGGTGTGTGCCAAATACAAAATAGTACACACACATAGTCGCATATACACACTCCCACGCACGCATATGTGAATATATGCACGCATGCATGTAATTGTGCATGTATGCATGTACACAAGCAGATATGTATTGCAAAGGAGTCAATACAACAATTACATATTTACTCAGAAATTTGCACATACGCATTCGCGAGGTAAATGGTTGTTATCCAATAGACAATTTGCCTGTAAGATCGTACTGGGGTCTAAGACATCGGCTTACTGTCTTTCAAAATCTTTGACTTCGTGCTTCAAGTAGAAACCCTTTAGGGGTAATGAGGTTGTGGAAATTTTGCAGCGTCGGGAAAAATGCTTTGCATTATTTTTACCGCCTTTGTATTTTGATTATCCAACCCACAGAGGTCAACTTTCTCTTTCATCTTTTCCGAGCAGACATTATACAGTACCAGAAAAGCACCAAGTTCCCATAGTATCAACATAACACCTCCTCTCGAAATTTTTGGGCCTTGTGCCTAAAATGAGAAACGTCATTATCGCTGCTGTTGTTTTTGTTGTTATTGTTGTATTCAGTGTTATTGTTGCTGTTGCATTTGCTATTGTTCTTAAGAGTTTAATGTTAAATTGACCTTACGCATTGCTTTCAACGCAGTCTTTTACATACACCTATATATATATATATATATATATGTATATGTATATATATATATTTACATATAAATAACTATATATATATGTATATATATGTATGTATGTATATATGCACCTATGTGTGCATAAATGAGGGAGGGTCACTGTGTCTGTGCGTATGTGTCTATATATTGTATTCGCGCTTACTAACTCAGTATTGTTTCCTTTTGTTTTTGTCTATTAGAGTGATTTTTTTTTTCTTTTCGCCAATATACATTTATAATCCATAATGACCTTTTATGTTTTCTCCTGTTTAATTTTCTATTTTGATTTAGTTTTTTTTATGGGTATTTCTTCACAATCATCACCTCTTCTGCTACTTCGTCTCTAGCTTCTATGATTTATATATTTGTTGATTTTTCTGTTGATTTTGTTCTTTCTTTTTATTTTTAGTTTTAGAAGAACCAGGATAGTAATGGTTGTGGCCTCCTGCGGTTAGTGTACGAAAAATTAAAAGAAAAATATGACAAAAACAAAAAAATAGAGCGTTAACGAGTGATGTGTCGCGGAACAGATTTGGGCTAATGCCACTGCAATGTTTCCCTAATGGACTTCCAAGGAAGCTGCGTGACTGTTCACGATGTCTAGTGTACCGAGGCGTTGAATTGAACAGTCAGTTCAGTACGTTGCTTGACGGCTCGCCGTTTCTGAAGGAGAAGTAGTCACGGCATGGGGTTTTTGCTAGCTCTGCCCTTCGGGCTATCTATATGTATGTATATAACGCGGAAGAGGAAAGGGGAGAGAGTAAATGTGTGAGAAAGAGAAACATGGGGAGAGAGAGAGAGAGAGAGAGAGAGAGAGAGAGAGAGAGAGAGAGAGAGAGAGAGAGAGAGAGAGAGAGGAATATAAATGATGCTGAGATGTGGGCGGAGTGAGAGATAAAGAGGGAGTGAAAGAAAGAGAGACGCAAGTGAGAGAGCAATGCATATAGAGAGACGGACAGGTAGACACTTATGGAACAGAGTGACAGATCTACTGATATATATATGTGTGTGTGTGTATGTGTGTGTGTGTGTGTGTGTGTGTGTGTGTGTGTTTGTGTATGTGTTTGTGTGTATAGAGAGAGAGAGAGAGGAAGAGAAAGACAGACAGACAGACAGATTGATATCAATATATATGTTTTATGTATGCATGCATGTTTGTGTATATATATATATATATATATATATATATATATATATACACATACATACATGCCTACATGGATACACACACAATTATATGTACCAATGTATGCATGTATGCGTGTGTATATATATATATATATATATATATATATATATATAAATATATAGACATACATACATACACGCATACATAGATACACACACAATTATATGTACCCACATACATAAACACGCACGATGTGTTTGTGCTAAACATGTGGACAATTGCGTATGAGTTTATCTGTACGCACGCACGTGCAGTTGTGCATGTAAAAAGGCAGGCAAAGAGAAATATAGAGATATATTAGTAGACAGACACGAAGCTGTAAACAAACTAAGCTTGCGAAAAAATGAACGGCAAGTATGATAATGGGAGGTCTTAAGTGATTGCTTGACGTATTATGTGTGTGTGTGTGTGTGTGTGTGTGTGTGTGTGTGTGTGTGTGTGTGTGTGTGTGAATGTACGTGTTCGTGTGCATTTGTGTGTATAGGCAGATGTATTTATGCATAACTATATGGATACAAACACACACGCATATATACACATATATGCATGTGTGTGTGTGGCGAGAGAGACAAACAGAGACAGTGACAAATAGAAAACATGCGCGTACGTAAATATATATACGTATATATATATATATATATATATAT
>NC_068981.1:27926599-27928755 GCF_001194135.2 Octopus bimaculoides
TATATATATATATATATATATATATATATATATATATATATATATATACAGGGTCTGCACAAATTCTGGGTACATGGAGTAAATAAAATCATAACATAAACAAAAATAAGAAATAATAATTTCTTAAAGTGTGTTAATCCCCATGTACCTAGTCTTTGTGGACACCCTGTATATATACTATTAAACCTATATTCGAGATATATGGGCTGTGACTGAGAAGTGCTGAAAATGAGTCCAAGACGAACGATAATTGAGGAGGAAAACTCAGAAATAAAATTTAGGTCAATCAGCAAATTCCCAAACGGAAAACACATAAACTTAATTTTTTTTTAATATTTGAAAAATACATATACAGTAATACATATTAATACAGATCAATACAAATATATATATATATATATACATAAAAGCATAACATAAATATATCAATGAAAATATAAATTAAAGGAACGTAAAAATATGCAAGGTGTAAATATGGTGAGTGCAAACGAAAGAAAACATTAATAGAAATAGAAATAGAGATTGAAAATGAAATGATAAACTACCTATAGAAAAAGATACAAAATATATAAATTATATAAGATAACAGTAAGGAGGCGTCTACATCATCGAACAGCAAAAAAGATAAGACATTTCAGAGAGCAAATAACTACATTGCTAGAACAGATCAAAAATTTACAATTAAGGTTTAAGAATTAAGTATAAATTCCCGCTATTAGATGAAATCCATTCGACGCGTACATTTTCGGTAAGGTAAAAAGTTCAAAAGTTTAACTCATCCTTGCAAGTAATGTCCCCTTCATCAAGAAGACATCCTCCGTAACGAATTACCAACTTTTATCTTATATAATTTATATATTTTGTTATATTTTTCTATAGGTAGTTTATCATTTTATTTTCAATCACTATTTCTATTTTTGTTAATGTGTTCTCTTTCGTTTGCACTCACGATATTTTACACCTCGCATTTGTTTACGTTATTTTAATTTACATTTTTATTGAGATATATATGTTATGCTTTTATATATATATATATATATACAGAGAGACAGAGAGATTCTATTGATCTGTATATTAATCTTGTTTAATATTTTAAAGAAATTTTACATCTATGTGTTTTCTGTTTGGGAATTTGCTGATTGACCCAAACATTGTGAGTTTCTTCTTCAATAATATATAGATATATATATTGATATATGCATACATATATACATATATATACTTAAATATATACATATATATAGTTTTATTATTAAAAAAATTAGGAAGTATGTACATTATTTACATTATATATATATATATATATATATATACACGCACACACGCTCAAGCAAACACACATGCATATGCATAAAAAAAAGTAACAAAATAAAACCAACCAAGCAATAAAAATATGTTAAGATCTACAACGATCTAAAGTAAAACAATATATAAATGTATAAATCTATGCAAAAATAAAGAAATATGAAATCGATAAACAAATAAGTAAATAAAATAACGTTGTGTGCCTTAGACGGAAATGAATTCCGGAATGGGTTCTCGTTCAAAAAAAAATAAATAAATAAATAAAATAAAAAAGATGGGTGTCAGTTGTGACGCTTCGACAGCTACTCGTTATTGCTACCAACTTCCATTTCGCCTACTCCTACTCCTACTCCTCCTCATCATCATCATAATGATCATTATCAGCAGCTGATGCAGCAAGCAGGTGCAGCAGAAAATCTGTGGTAGCAGTAGTCACATGCACAGTAGCAAAGATCAGTTGCTCTATCTGGCAAAAGCAGTTGTCAACTGATGCAGCAATTGTTAGCTGCTGGTCATTCTGTCATGGCCTGGGAATGAACAAAGAGCTGAAGAGGGTTTGTGTATGTTCCACAGAGATTTTTTTTAGCTATTTCTCTTTCTGTGTTTTTTTTTTCTTTTCTATTTCTTTTGTTGTTTTTATGTGATTTTTGCATGCTGACCACAATGGATGTTCACGGTAAAACAAGCACATACAAAAAAGAACTCTTACAGACAAGTGTGTAAATAAATAAATGTTTGTGAGCGAGTGTGGGTATATAGGTGTATATATGTGTGTGTGCATGTTCATGTATACATATATGTATAAGTCTGTATTTATACCCATACGCGTATACTCAATCATACACACACAC
>NC_068981.1:27929248-27939363 GCF_001194135.2 Octopus bimaculoides
TTTTTGTTTTTTGTTATTGTTTTGTTTAACTATATATATATATATAGGTATATATTTCAGTGTGTGTGTGTGTCCCCGCCTTCGCTTGAAAAAACGATGCCGGCGTGTTTATGTCCCAGTAACTTAGCCGATAGGCAAAAGAAACCGATAAAATAAGTACTAGGCTTACAAAGAATACGTCCTGGTATCGATTTCTTTGACTAAAACCCTTTAACGTCGTGCTTCAGTGCGGTCGCAGTCAAACGACTGAAACAAGTAAAAGAATAAAATAATATATACGTGTGTGTGTCTGTGTGTGTGTGTGTGTGTGTATACAGAGAGAGAGAGAGAGAGAGAGAGAGAGAGAGAGAGGTGGGGAGACATATTACCAGAGAGACAGACGGACAGAGACAGCGACAGAAGTTAGTAAATATGGAAGAGAGTCGGAATGGGAAAGATAATCTGATTCAATCCTCCATTTAACTTACATTTACAAGGCATTGCAGCTAGCACTTCAGGCAGAAGTCACAACACTCTGCAGTTTATTTTCAGCTGACTGTGTCACAAGCCATTACAGTTTACACAACTTACAGGCAAAATCCTTTTCCGCTTATATATCTTAAAGTCGCAATTGAAGACTTCATTTCAGCTTAAAGAGTTTACAATGAAACGTGAATGGTGGTTTTGTTGATACAATTGCAAGTCCTTCTTCCCAACGCAACAATATATTTTCAACTTCGAATAGATCTCTTCTTTCATCTCGTGTCATAGTGTCTTCAGGGCTTTGGATAAAATGCATTCTGGTATATATGTATCAGATATATATGGTGTATATATGTATCAACAAGATGAGTGTCCGATGATATATATGCTCTCACAGGTTTTGCATTGTTTCTATAGCCAATTTCTCTACAATATTTCTTTCCCAGCTCTAAGTTTATGGATAAGGGCAGCGTAGATAATTAATATAAGCAACAGTCGTACACTAAATTTTACCAATGTTTGTTTTAAACCGACACACAAAGATGAAAATTGCCAAGACCATGAGTTAGCCGCTATAAATTCGAACCAAAATATTTCGTAGTCGCTCGACCTGCTAGACTTAGCAGCCAAATCACTAAAAAATCAAACCCTATTGCCTTGAAAGCGAATGTACCTATCGAAAAATATTTTTATTCCTCTTGAGTTAGAGAGAGAAAAGCAAGCTGATGATCCTTTATCTTTTCTGGACCTACACGATTGATATCAAGCAAAGAAAAAGTACCATCTGTCTGGAGATTTGGCACGAATGCTTGCAACGAATTGAACCCGGATAATAAAACCGAAGAAACGTGCGTTGATATGAACCAAGACGTTGGAATGAGTCTAGCACCTAAAACTTCAAAATATAGAGAGCCGGACAAGACATATTTAGTCCGATGCTGCAACAGTTCTGCCGATTCACTGCTGTGTCAAGGTAATTTATTTGTATTTCATTGGTCGTGGAGTATAGACTCAAATGTTCGTATTGGAGATTCCGTTGCGAATGCCAAGCAGTACAGCATGTTTCCAAATTTCTGGCAGAATAAATTGCGTCATGGTGCTGTTTTTCTCACATACGGTGCCCAACTCGACTTACTATATGTATAGTCGAGAAAATCAAAAACAAACAATGTATATGCGCGAAAATTAAGAATATAAAATCGCGGCAATTACCCATTACACCCTTTACATAAACATACACGCATACGCATATATTTATGTGTATGACTGCGTGTGTATGTATCTGTATATATATATATATATATATATATATATATGATGTGTATGTGTATGTATGCATGTATGTGTAATTTAATTGATTATATCAACATTCTACATAAAATTATTGATATTTAGTCCAATATTACCGCCATTTCTTTATTATTATCAAACGGACCACAGGGGTAGCAAGCTCTAAGATTCATTAACGTCGGAAAAAAATGCCAACATTCGTTCCAGCTCATAACGTTCTGAGTTCTAATAATCTGGCAGAAGTCAACATTGCAGTTCATTCTTTTAGGGTAAAGAAAATTTGCTACCTAGTTTTAATTTACGACAAACAGTGAGAAATATTTACCACTCGTCTCTATGAAGGATTCTTGCTATATATCGACAGAAGAATTTTAAAATATATATCCATATCTAGCGCGAGATTACTCTTATCTGCTTAACTCTATCCAAACCGGACTCTTAAAACACCGGTTTGACGGACCGGTGTGTTATATGAAAATAAATCATAAAATAAATATATAATAAATTAAAGTTACTTTCATACGAACAGAAACACAGAATCATGGACACACAGACAAGCATATAGTAATTTCCTTGGTGCGCAGTCGGGTAGTAGTAAATGAACAAAATATCTCCAGGAGGATATTTAATACTTGACTATTCAACACATCACTTGCGTTTCATTTTCGTCTCCCCCACTTTATTTCATTTTTATTTTAATTTTATTTTAATTTTTACTTTTTTTTTCTCTCTTCTGATTGAAGAATGACGTGCTGACAGGTCTGACACCTTTGCAAACGAGTAGAAGGGGCGGACAAGAGTAATGTGAGTTACTTGGCCATGCAATTCGCGAAAGAGCTAGCTTGAAGGCCACCACAGGGAGGACTTGTGCGCGACTTGGTGTTCTTTTGATGAACACCGTCAGGGGTGGTCGGAGCGAACAACAGCAAAAACAACAATAACAACAAAACATCCAGTATAGTTACTGGCAAAAAGAGATACAGACGTATCGTATCACGAATACATACATACCTACATACATATATATATATATATATATATATATATATATACACGCACATACAAATACGCACACACAAACTGATGGTCAGTTTTTTTTCTCCATCACATGATGGATTTCACACAAATGCGCACGTTAACATACTCTCATTCTCTTTCTTACATATACGAACGGTCAAATATACTCTCATACAGTCACGTAAACAGACGGTCACGCACAAGGACATAGACGCAAACTGTCTCAATCTTTCATGTACCAACGTACAAGCAAACGCATACACAAAATAGCACATACAAATATACACAAATATACACAAGCATGAGCAAACCCATATACACACCCTATCATGTGTCTACGACTACAGTCGCAGCTATATAGAAACCCATACACAATTATATTCACATACAATAATGAGGACATACGCGAACATATAAAAACACAGGCACACATACAATATAAAGACACTTGCATGCACGTAAGGTCAGATGCATTCACAGACACAAGTGTATAGGACTATCTACGATTTTACAGAGAATTATATAGATATGAGCAAAGGCATACAGGCATAAACACACGCATGAACACACGCACTCGCTTTCATTTAAGCGAACTCATCTACATACATGAGAGTATAGCTTTGCGTACCTAAGACTACCACACGGGTTGTGAATATGTGTATAATTGTGTTATTATCTCCCTTGCTCAAGACTATACTTTTATGTATGTAGATATGTTTGCTTATATGAATGCGTGTGCGCTGTTTCTATATGCGTGTTTGTATGTCTGTGTGTACACACATACACAGACACACACATATACACACATAAAAACATATACACAAATCTACATTTGTATAATTTACATATGTTCATAAACTCACATGTATATCTGTGTGCATGTAATATCTTTACACATATGTATATATACATATACATATACATGTGTTTGTATATACACGCGCACACACACATACGCGCACGCACCCTCATACACACACACACATACATACATACATACATACATACATACATACATACATACATACATACATACATGCATACATAAAAACACACATTCATATACATTCGTATATACATACACATACAGCTACACACATATATACAAACACGCATAAAGATTAAAGCCACTGAAATTGAGAAATATGAGATTACAAGTAACGGAAATAAGGCAAAGATGACGACTGTGTTGATGAAACTTTGTTAGGTGGTGATGGGTGGTGATGGGTGGCGAGGGGTCCTTTTCTCTAAAAACTCGTGTAAGCCATTCCCTCTTCAAACTTCTTTTCTTTCGAAATTGGTTTGGATTTTGCTTGTCCAGCTGTTGAGCCGTGTATACCACCAACTTGTAGAATGGACAAACAATATTGTTTTATTCTATTTCATCGTCTCTGTTCTTTTCTTTCTATCTTTCCTTTGAGGCACTCCATTTTATTTATTATCATTAGTTTTTTTGTTTTTTTTTGTTTCTATTCTATATATTTCTGTATTTATTTGTTTATTTATTTGTTTATTTTGTTTGTTCATATGTCTAGATAGAACGGTCTAGCAGGTGTACACACACACACACACACAAACACACACAAACACACACAAACACACACGTAGACACGCACACGCACACACACACATATATACTATATATATACACACACACATACATATACGCTCTCATACAAACATAAATACATGAGTATTTGTGTGTATATATGCGTATCTCTGTGTATTAGTATCTAGAAATTAGTACATAGAAACAAATTTATGCATATATATATATATATATATATATATATATATATTTACGCGTATATATGTATATACATATATATGTATGTATATATACATGTATGTATGAGTGTGTGTGTGCGTGTGTGTGTGTGCGTGTGTGTGTGTGTGTGTGTGTGTGTGCGTGTGTGTGTGTTGTAGTTGGCGCATTGGTAGACGCAATAATTAGTTCTCTCTTTCTTTCTCATACTGTTATTTGTTTCTTGACGAAGGAATACAATCCGAATCGTTCATCTTCTCCTTTCACCCACATCTCTCGGCCTAAAGTTAATTGTGTTGAACTTGTATTTGATTTTTGTGGGCTTTGTTTTCCTTCCAGTAATCATGCTCGTATCCTTATCACTCACGTGGTTAATATCTGCCGAGTGGCACAAAATTAATTATTTCTTGATTACCTTTTGTTGATTACCTTTTGTAATTTCACTATGATATTTTTAATAGCACTGTATTATTCTTTTATTCTTTAATTTGTTTCAGTCATTTGACTGCGGCCATGCTGGAGCATCGCCTTTAGTCGAGCAAATCGACCCCAGAACTTATTCTGTGTAAGCTATTACATATTCCATCGGTGTATTTTGCGGAACCGCCAAGTTACTGGGACATAAACACACCAGCATCAGTTGTCAAGCGATGGTGGGGGGACAAACACAGACATACAAACATACACACACACACACATGCACATACAAACTCACACACTCACACACACACACACACACGCACGCACGCACACACACACATATACGACGGGCTTCTTTCAGTTCCCGACCACCAAATCCACTTACCAGGTTTTAAGCAGCTCAAGGCTATGGTAGAAGACACTTGCCCAAGGTACCACGTAGTGGGACTGAATCTGGGACAATGTGGTTGGTAAGCAACCTACTTACCACACAGCCATACCTTCATCTAACTTCAGATGTATGGTAAGTACAGGATTATCTAAGGAAAAGCTAACTGATCATTCTCATTCTACCTGTGGAATATGTTTATAATATGCGTGCTTGAGGGTATACGAATATGTCTGTATGTGTGTGTGTGCGTGTGTGTGACAGAGATAGGGAGAGTGTGTGTGTGTGTGTGTGTGTGTTGGTGTGCTTGTGTGTGTGTGTGTGTGTGCTTGTGTGTGTGTATGTGTGTGCACGAGTGTGTGAGTGACAGAGAGAAAGACAGAAGAAGAGAAAGCGTGTGTGTGTGTGTGTGTGTGTATGCATGAGATTTTGCGTGTGTGACAGAGAGAAAGAGAGAAGCAGAGAACGAATGTGTGTGTGTGTGTGTATATGCGTGTGTGCATGAGATTGTAAAGGCAAAGAAATGTGTGTGTATGTGTGTGTTTGTGTGTGTGTGTGGTTCTCACCTAGTAACATATAAATACTTCAAAAAACACTTACGGGAACTTTATAAATATCTTATTTCTTTATTGCCTACAAGGGGCTAAACATAGAGGGGACAAACAAGGAGAGACATAGGGATTAAGTCAATTATATCGACCTCAGTTCGTAACTGGTACTTAATTTATCGACCCCGAAAGGATGAAAGGCGAGGCAAAACCTTAAAGGTTATATCAGCTACAGAGGAAGAATGAAATGCAAAATCGATTTCAGCAGAATTTCGGAATATGACAAGGTATGACAAGGATTTAACTAATCATATAAACAGAATGCATGTGGTTTAGTGGTTCGTGTATTCGGCTCACAATCGTAAGGTCGTGAGTTCGACTCCCGGTAGCGCATTTTTGTCTTTGACCAAGACGATTTATTTCACGTTAGCCCAGTTCATTCAGCTGGCAAAAATGAGTAGTACAAAGGGTCAGCCTTGTCACATCCTCTATCACGCTGAATCTCCCTGAGATCTACGTGAAGGGTACGCGTGTCTGTAGAGTGCTCAACCACACGAGCAGGATGTTCCGTTGATCGGCTAAACTGAAACTCTCGCTGTTGTAACAATCAGCTGGTTTGTAGACAGAACATTCTATCAGACCCCCTACGAGTTCTGTTAATTCAGTTCTCGTCTTGATAGAAATTTCATGGAAATATTTACAATAATGTAAGCTTGTATTTGTTTCTGTAAAGACTCAATTCAGATCTGGTTGAGTAAACCAAAGCTTAAATCTATTCCATTTACGAAGGTAATGTGTTCTTATATCGGTAATGAATTACATTATCTATCTTATTTGCATTATAATATCTCTTTAATAACTAAATGGTATAATTTGAAAGAACATATTTAGCTGTTCGAGGTATCTGGCTAAGTGGTAAGGGTGATGGACTTGTGATAGTAAAAAAGTAGTTTCGATTCTGTCACTTAGGGATGCGATGTGTTCGTGAGCAAAATACTTCACTTGACGTTGCTTCAGTCCCCTCAGCTAGCAAAAAGGAGTTATCCTGCAACGGCTCAGCGTCTTATGCAGGATGGATAGATATATGCGCCACGAAAACCGAGTAACTGGTACTATGAGTCTATGGGATACGGGATGACCGTTAGCTCATCTTGTCATTTGCTCACCATGTCTATAAAGGACTGAAAATAACTAAGTGAAATACCTTCAATATTTTAGTATTTTAGTATTTCATATTTACGTTTCGACTCCAAATACCAACTTCACATTTCATCCATTTACGTCGATAAATAAACAAAGATATTCTCTGCGTGTGTATGTGTGTGTGTGTGTGTGTGTGTGTGTGAGAGAGAGAGAGAGAGAGAGGGAGAGAGAGAGAGAGAGAGAGAGAGAGAGAGAGAGAGAGAGAGGGGGGCATTATGTCTAAGATATCTAAAATCTGAACTTTCTAAGGATTTTATGTGAAGAATCTTAGCAACACACTCGTTATGTGTTTTATGAACAGCGCTGAATTAACCCTTAAGCAGTACAAGCAAACGCTTAGGACAGCAAGAGGAGGCTGGGCACTATACATATGGTTAATTGCTTACGACACAAAAGAAATCACTTTAAACTTGCTAAAACAATAATCCATATGCCTGATCTCTAGTAAGTATAGAAAGAGATATGTTACGTAAGATTGATTTCCAGGATCTGATCAAAGACTTTGAAACTGAATAAAGTGGGTGTAAACGTTTCAAATATAACAAATAAAGAGAAAGTATACAAAAATGAGCATCGTATTGTTATTTGTATATACGAGGTGGTTTCAAAAGGATTCCGCACTAATTCTGTAGCGCGCTAACAGATAGCAGCATATGGTTGCGTGTGCACAGTGAGAGCTAGCAGTGACCTTCATAAAGCAGTGAGCCCAGTGTCATCGTTATGTTTACTTCGCAAGCTGTGAAATTTGTATTTTTGTAATCACGTCTTTGCTGTGTTCTGTGATTTTGTCATGGACAGGAACAAAAAGTCAACGTGAAATTTTGCGTTAAACTTGGGACATCTGCTGCAGAGACATCGAGCATGTTTTGATAATCTTACGGTGACGAAGCAATGAGTCGTACGTAATGTTTTGAGTGGCCCGGGAGCTTGAAAAGTCGAAGAACGTCTCTGGAAGTTGAGAGATGCTATGAAAGACCTGCCAGGAGCGTTATTCCCGGAAATGTGGTATTGTGCATCGAGAATTTATCCCCCAGGAGCAGACCGTCAATCGAGAGCTCTACTGCAATGGTTTGAAGTGTCTGAGGGAGGACATTCGGTGAAAGTGACCAGATTTGTGGAACTCGATGAATTGGCTTCTACACCGAGCTCTTCTCACTTGTGATTTTGTCACCCAAAACATAGCATCGCCTCTGTACCCACCCTGTTTGCCAGATTTAGCATCTACAGACTTCCGTCTCTGCTTCAAGAGGAAAATGTTGCTCAAATGCCGCTGTTTTAACACCGTAGTCGAAATCAAGAGCGAATCGCAGAAGGCTCTCAACCCACTTACGGAAAACACCTACTAGGCCGGATTCTAAAAGTGGCAGGAACGCTGGAACCGGAGTATTGCTGCGCAAGATGATTATTTCGAAGGACATATTGTTAAAACTTTGGTAAATTAAAATTTTCTTTTTCATTAAGCATAACTATTTCTGGAACCTTTTGATACCACCTCGTATATAAACATCGATTTTTTAAAAACCAATAAAGATTTCATCTACTTTTTTTTTATATATATATATATATAAATCATTGTATATACTATATGCATACGTGTGTGTGAGTATATACTTGTTTGTGCTGGTATCTATAAATGACTGTCACTTGCGTATTGTACAATTAAAAACAGAGTACACAATAACATTTCCTTCTGATACAGTTCAATAAATATTAGTAACTGCTAGACATATCAATCACACGATCCTTCATTTTGTGGTACATATATATGAGTTGAATATAGGTGAAATTTTGGTTTGTCGGAATATTACAGTTCGTATTAATTCTAATTTTCTGATGTACACACTCGCGTACACGAACGCACACATATCTGTGCGATAATTGTGAGTTGCATGCGTGTGCATACATACACACACACACACACACACACACACACACACATACATACGTACATACATACTTACGTACATACATACATATATGAGAAAAGAAGTGTGTGTGAGTGTATCTGTACACGAAAATTCTTTTTTTTTCTTTTTTTCTACGCCCTTTTAAAGCTTAGCCAGGCTCATGGGCCCGGTTTCCTGGTTTCTATGGCGTATGTGTTCCCCACACCAGCTGGACGGAACGCCAGTCCATCGCAGCGTTACTCGAGAAATAGGAAGAAAGAGCGAGAGAAAGTTGGGACGAAAGGGTATAACAGGGGTCGCCACCACCCCCTGCCGGAGCCTCATGGAGCTTTAGGTGTTTTCGCTCAATAAACACACACAACGCCCAGTCTAGGAATCGAAACCGCGATCCTCCGACCGCGAGTCCGATGCCCTAACCACTGGGCCATTGCGCCTCCACACACGAAAATTAGCAAACCAAAAATTCGAAATCACAGTCATACCTCTTGTAAAGGCTTAATAAAGATTTACTTTACTAATAGCTATGAATACGTCTTCTATAACTTTCAATGAAAACTAATATTTATAAATATGTATGCGTGTACATATGTTAGTATATACATACAAACATTCATACATACATACATAAATACATGAATACGTGGATGCATGCGTATATACATACATACATATAAGAGTTCATATCATATCAGATTTGCTAATCAATAGTGTAAACGGTTACATATTTCCTTCCAGCCGGTCAATTATTTGTGCACCGCATTTCTGACATCCTGACTTACAAAGGAGTATATGAAACGCGATGCAGAAAAATAAATGACGCAAAGTGTTGTATTCTAAGATTGCAGACGATTTCATTTACATGCGGATATTTAGAAACTTCGCCGAAATACTCACACTCATAATTATTGAAAACTGAGTAGTATCAGTTGGATAAATAGTGCATGAGGATTAGATAACCAGTGCCAAAGTAAATAACGGCTGTACTGTTTTACATCGGTTACAATGGAAATAATTTAAGTGTTGACTAAACAATTATGTTTGCGAATATATACACAAGTACATATACATATATATATATATATATATGTGTGTGTGTGTGTGTGTGTGTGTGTGTG
>NC_068981.1:27940474-27946797 GCF_001194135.2 Octopus bimaculoides
TTTTTTTTTTTTTTTTGTACTTGGTACCTTGGTCGACCATTTCTGTACAGAACTGGAAAATCATATCATGAATGCACGTCGGTAGTTAAGCGGTGTAGATCACCGGTTGTTGTCTGCTGAACAATCGGAGGTGGGAGAGTCTTCCCAGAAAAAAGTTTTAGTATATAATTCTTTGTTTAAGACTGAAAATAGTAGTCGGAAACATGGTGCTGTTTCCGGGGTAAAATATTGTAGCGTTTTGATCTGTTCTTATTAGTCTGAACTATGTCATTCATGAGTCACTTTCGGTCTCTCCTTTTTCTCATTATTTCCAAATAACCTTTGAAAGGCCTGTGATGTTTTCCAGGTTTTAAGGAATGAAAAATATATTGTTCTGGTGTTAGTGCCTTTAAATATAGTTTTTTGTAAACCGCATTATGGGTGGTTGATGTAATGCAAGTGCTTGACATTTAAGAAGCAGAACTCCAGAACTATATGTCAGCTCCCTACACACTAAGTAACGAATATTTTTTGCAGTATAACACTACACACGTTTCTTCGCAGTTGTACCTCACTTTGATGTTATTTAAACAGCTTACTTGATTAATCACAGTACAAGAAACGTTTTGCAATAAAGGAAAAAAATTATATTATAACACTGGATTCTTCAGTAATGTAGTATAGTAGTTTATACCATACGACAATTGTGTTCTTAAGTAACTGTTCATTTAAGATCGAGTACTCTTGATGACTGTTTCCTTTTCAAAAGAAACTCTTTGTTGTTTATTCAATCATTAGTTAAAAGCATTTTGTTTGGCAACAAACATAAGAGTATGAAGCAATATTGGTGATGATTGTTTCAAATTTCTGAAGCAACGTATCGATATTTCGCGAATAAACTTTTTGATTAAACCTTCAAAATTATACGATGTTTTCATCTCCAATCTCTGTGATGCACCCCAAACTCTTAGCTGCTTGATTAAACGTTACTCCAAGAACAACAATTTTCGACTCATTTTCTTTTTATAAGTTTCCAGGTCTTAGTTTTTAACATTCATTTCTGAAAACATTCTAATTACATTCATTTCTCTCAATTCTCATTACATTTCAGTGTGACTAAAAAGGGTTAAAAACTAGATTCTCTTCTTGAAGTAAAATATATTCTAAAAAAAACAAATGAAAACCGAGACAAAACAAGCTGAAGAAACAAAAACTAAAACAGAAGAAGTCTATACGATGAAAGAAACTCGAATGAAATCTGTTGTACGATATGAAGAGAAGACACCGGCTTCAAACAGTTTATAATTTCTGACAAGAAATTCAATCTTGTTGGCTGTCTGCTTGGAATTCAGTTTGCTTTACTCCACCTGCTGCTCTTTTTTCTAGTTTATCTTCCCATTACTTATTCTTCTTCCTAGAATATGTCGGGGTCTATTCTTGTCCATCACTGTAGGTTTCTTTAGTTACATTTTTTTCCTTCTATTTTTACTTTCTCATGTTGAACATTTTTATTTTTACTCTCTCTCTCTCTTTCTCTCTCTCTCTTTCTCTCTCACTTTCACACACACACACGCACACACACACACACACACACACACACACACACACACACACACGTACACTCTCTTTCAGTCTCTGTCGCAGCTCTTTCATCTCTGATTCTTCTTTTCATTTATTTTATTCATAGTATCCGTACCTTCCTTCAAAACGATCATCCTTTCTATAACCCCTTTCTATCTCACTTTCTTTCTCTTTTTCTTTCTATATTCGGATATTACCTAAACACTCTCTTCTCCCCTCCTCCACTCTATACCAGTCTTCTTCCTTCCCTATTCCCAACTCTCTCTCTACAAGAATTTCTTAATTTTTACTATCACTTTGCCCTTTCTAAATTCGCTTTTACTTTTCTTGCTTCTATCTTCGCTATCTGAATTTTAGCTTTCGTGTAAACATTAAACACGCACATAATTACACACACACAAACAAACAATTAAACACACACACACACATGCACGCACGTACACACACACACACACACACACACACACACACACACACAGACGCATGAACAAACACACACATGCGTGCATACTGCATGCTGGCGAGCTGGCAGAAACGTTAAAACGCCGGGCGAAATGCTGAGCTGTATTACGTCTGCCGCTACGTTCTGAGTTCAAATTCCGCCGAGGTCGACTTTGCCTTTCATCCTTTCGGGGTCGATTAAATAAGTACCAGTTACACACTGGGGTCGATATAATCGACTTAATCCGTTTGTCTGTCCTTGTTTGTCCCCTCTATGTGTAGCCCCTTGTGGGTAGTAAAGAAATAACAAGCATACACACACACACACACGAACAATCACACTGAGTTTTACACACACGTTCAACAGTACGTAAACACACTATAAAATTATTTTCCTTTCAATTGTTTTCTAATGTTAACTATAATTCAGCTAACACACTATTGTATACCTCCCCCACTCGCCACTGTTATGTTTTGCTTTCTTTTTATTTACCTTCGTTTCATTTATCCTCTTCTGCCTCATATTCCTTTCTTTCTTGTATAATCCTCATTACCCTATCTCATTCTCTATAATCTTTCTACCCGACCTCCCTTTTTTTCTTCCTGTTACTACTACTACTACTACTACTACTTCCTCTTCTTCACCTCTTCTTCTTCTTCTTCTTCTTCTTCTTCTTCTTCTTCTTCTTCTTCTTCTTCTCCTTCTCCTCTTTCTCCTTCGTACTTCTTTCTTTCTTTTTTCTTATTTTCTGTCGTTTTGTAGTCGTTGCAGCTTGGGTGGCGAACTCCTTGACTGATAGAAAAAAGAAAGACGGGAAGAGAAAAGATTAAAGAGAGAAAAAAACAAAGAAGCAAAGCGAACATACAAACGCACGCATACGCACGCATACGCACGCACACATATACACACACACATACGCTCGCGCGCGCGCACATACACACACACTCAAATACAGACTAACAACTACAAAATTAGTAGCAATGATGATAATAATAATAATAATAATAATAATAATAATAATAACTCAACTTCTAACAGCAAACACAACGAAGAACAAGGCAAAAAATCATTTTGACTGAAAAAACATGCGCTTATATGACATAAGAGAAAGTAGAAGAAAGGTACACACAAGTATTTCCAACAATTTCAACGGTCTAGGTGGATATGCTTCTTATACAAATGCATATCGAGCACTCAGATATTAAAAAAACTACATTAAAAAGCATCGGTACATGTGTGCGCTCGTGTGAATGGTGTATATTTGTATGTATGTAAACATACATATATACTGGATTGGATTGGATTGGATTGGATTGCCTGTATTCAGTTTACTGCAGGACGAAGGCCTCAGTATGCTCTATCCACCAACCACGGTCCAGTATGGAGGCTGTGAATTTGAAATTGAGATTATACTAGTTTGAAGTGAACTGGCAGAACCGTTAGCAGGCTGGGTGAAATACTTAGAGGTATTTGTCTGTCCTTGTGTACTGATTTCGAACCTTTCGGGTTCAGTAAAATAAGCACCAGTTGAGATCTGAGGTCGATGTAATCGACTTAACTACGATTGGGCAAGACTACACAGCATGCTCTCCCCTGCCAAACCATGAGGAGCCAGTGTGACAGAGTAGGCTCATCAAATTAGTATGATCTCAAGTTCAAAAATACACAAACATACATACATACATACGTACGTACATACATACATACATACATACATGCTGTTATAAATAGGAGGTATGTATATAGGTATGTCCATAAGTATGTACGTTTATAACTTACTAAGTGTTAGTAAATATCTTTAAGCAATACAGGTGAAGAGGTAACCAAAATATGTAATGACGCGTCAATTAATGATAGCAATGAGAAAAGATATTGTATTCCATTCCACGCGTTATTTCAAAGATAGTAAAATATTTCGGAAAAAAATCCCCTTTTCAAATTGAAGGCAGGACGTAAACAAAGACTTTGGAGAAATATATTTTTACTCACAAGAATGATCTACTGATAACACCACATTTCTCTGAGCATTTTTTTTTTTCTGCTTCAAAAAGAGTATTTTTCTCGAAATACTATGGGATTTCTAAACAATCTACATAAAAAAAAATTAATATATCTTTCTTATTTGTTTGCACCCGTCAACGTCACCTCACATATTTTGCATTGCTCAAAGGTTTATTACAGTACGTCATGTCTCACACTCTATCCCTTTCTCAGAGTTTACATCTCTTCATGGCAGTTTTCACCCATCATCTCAAGGTTTCTTTCAACTCATATTAACCCAATCACTCTTACCTTTATTCACTACTGCTGCTCAGAGTTTCCAGATGAGCAAGTCTTTTCCCTATTGTTCATTCCGTCAACTGACCCGAGAAGTTGAATTAGATATGGCCGGACAATTGAACAGAGTCGTTGTAATAGTGAAACAATTTTAGAGCAATAAACATTTTATTTGAGTAATGATATATTACTAAAATGCATATAACTAATTATATATATATATATATATATATATATATATATACAAACACAAACACACAAGACAATACACATACACACACACATCTACTTACATATACCAAAAGTATTCACAAAGAAACAGCAAATATACAAATATATTTTTATATATCGATAAAAATATTGACTTTAATATAAAAAATATAAAAACATAAAAAATCGGAACTTTAACAAAATAAAATCATAAAATAAAAATATTACTTAAATACTTAATGCTTGTGAGTGTGTTTGTGTGCAGCTCTGTGTGTATATGTGCCAGTATGTATACGCGCACTTATATATATATATATGCATATTTATCATACAATATCACTTTAAATTTGCTTATGATTTCATAGGTTGAATTGCCGCATAAATCAATGTAATCATTCAATAATGAACATTATTCTTGTGAATTGTAGTGGTTCTATCTCATTACAGATTAGAGATTAGTTGCGTCAGACATGGTGGAAACAGTATGACCAATAGTTTTGCCATAATACGTACAACAATGATATAATACAATAATACAATATAATACAATAATACAACACAACACAATAATATAAATGTGTATTGATATGTTGATATAGATATCATGATGCAATGGATTTACTGTCGAGCAGCATGTACTGAGCGCATAAACTCGAATGAATTAACCAATTGAAAGTGATGTGAAAGAAGGCAATATAAAAATTGATTTCATAGAGTGACGTCTTTACTCTGGTTTTAGTATTTCTTTCTCTTTGTCCATCTCTCCTCATATCCATTCAAAATCCATTTCCCTCCGTCACTTCATCTCTCTCTTCATCTCACTCTCACTTTTCCTCTATATATGTGAGCATAAGCTTACAGATAAACATCTTCAAATATATATAAATTCTCTTATGAGTGTGGCTATAAATTTTATTATAAATATCAATACAATTTATTCTATACTTTATAAATACATAAAAATGAATAAATAGACGTAATATCGACAAGTGTCTAAACAGTTCTTTTCAGACTAACGATATTCCGGATACGATCCAATTGCATGGCACCTTGAACAAAAACCGACAGCAAGGCTGTGAGTCGAGCCAAAGCATGTAAGTGAGACTAGGTAGTAGGAAACTGTACAGAAGCCTGTTCGATGGATTGCATTGGCAAATAATAGTTCCAAGGAGGCCGAACTGTGTCACGCTGGTTCTAGTAGAGAATTACATGAAGAGTGCTCGTGTCCGTAGAATATTTAGCTACTTACACTCCAGTTCAATGGCCATATACTTCAATTGATTGAACAACTAAATGATCATTATCGAAAGCAACAGGGTTCCATTATTACTTAAAAGCCTGCCTGTATGCCAAGAAGTTTTCTTCTTAACAACATGGTTCCAGGTTCAGTCTCACCGCATGACACCTGAGGCAAGTGTAATGTACTAGTGCTCTAAGCCGAGAGAGCCTTATGAATGAATTTGGCTGACGGAAACTGAAAGAATCCCATCGACTCTATGTGTGGGTATGAGTGTGTGCATCTATGTGTTTGTCTTTGCTTCCACCACCCCTTTACAGACGGTGTTGGTTAGGAAAAGGAGACAGAAAAATATAAGTGCCGGGCTCTTAAAATGTACAGGGATTAATTCATTCAGCTAAAACACTTCAAACAGTGTCTCAAGATGGCCACAGACCAATGACTGAAACAGTAAATTGATAAAAGATATGTATGGAAGGTATATCCAATGTTCAGTGAAAGGACTTCAATGCTGGGAATCAAAGCCTTTCAGGTATTACGCACGCGCGCAAGCACACACACATACACACACATACACACACACACACACACACACAC
>NC_068981.1:27947105-27948204 GCF_001194135.2 Octopus bimaculoides
AAGACAAAATAAAATAACAAAAATAAAATTAGGGACAACGATCAAGAGGGATCGTAATCGTTTGGGATATTTACAAAAAAAAAAAGTCGAAATAATACAAGTTCCCAAAAAATGGGGAGATTTATCCGTGGAAAGAAAAACCTACGAAAAGACCACGGTTACCTCGGGCAATAATGTCACATATTAACACATTCATTTACAAATAAGTAAACCTCTGTTCTAAATTTTTTGGGGGTTTTTTTCCGGTTCATAGGATCATACTCAAGATGGCTTCGTCATTCACACGTGCCATCCTTGCTACATTCACCCATCTTGTTTTGAAACATTCGCTAGACAAAACTTGCCTCTCTACTCTCACCTTCCTTTTCAAATGTTACTTGAAAAAATTGATGAGAGATTGATCAGAGAGGAAAGTGTTTGTCTCTAATTCTTTCAGACGCGTCCACCAGATACATTCTTTCGCCATAGATACTTAGATAGATGCTCTGTGTGTGTGTGTGCGTGCGTGTGTGTGCGTGCGTGTGTGTGTGTGTGTGCGTGTATTTACACACACAGTTACCACATACATATTGATTTATGTACATACATATGTGGCTGTATATGTGTGAGTAGGCACTATGGAAAAACTTAGAAAGGAGTTTAAAGATGTCTCATTGAATGTTTGATTCGTTCAAAATGAGCAACATAAAAAGAAGTCGTCCAACATCAGACTATTTAATGATATGAAGATATTCAAGCTCCTCGTTCTGATCTGTCGAAATTTCATTGATTCTCAGAAGACACGCATGCGCAATGAAGTGTGTATGTATGTGTGTATGTATGTATGTATGTATGTATGTATGTATGCATGTTTGCATGTATATATATGCATGCATGTTTGCAGGTATGTATGTATGCATTTCCAAATATATCTGTTTATATATAGGTATATATGTTTATATACGTATATTTGTATACCCCTATAAAGACGGTTATATATGCATATTTATACACACACAAATATATACGGTTATATCAACACACACACACATACACACACACTCACACACACACATATATATGTATGTATATATAGTAATACTGATATATATTGATATTA
>NC_068981.1:27948214-27952490 GCF_001194135.2 Octopus bimaculoides
CAGTTGCATACACGTATAGACAGACAGACAGACAGACAGATAGATAGATAGATAGATAGATAGATAGATAGATAGATAGATAGATAGATAGATAGATAGATAGATAGATAGATAGACAGACATATGCATTGCATTTGCACACAGCAGGCCTGAATGTTTGAAATGGCGACAGGAAAGAAATAATTTTTTAAGTAACAACAGCGTCAGTCACAATTGTGACGCCATTACCACAACGAAAATGATCTGTAACAATCACAATAACAGCAACAACAACAAATGAAATAACAAACAAGAAAATGTAAATCAGTGACAACCTAAATAAAAATGAAATACGTAGAAATAGAACAGAAATGTTGATGCGATGATATAATTTATGGCGACGATGACAATGACACAATGGTAATCATCATTTTCATCATCACATCATCATCAACTTTATTATTATTATTATTATTATTATTATTATTATTATTATTATTATTATTATTATTATCAGGATTGTTGTTGTTGTTGCTGTTATTATTGTTGGTGTTAATATTACCATTATCGTTATCAATATTATTACTCTACGCGTAGGCCGTGAGATGGCAGAATCGTTAGCACGCCGGGCAAACTATCCAGCGACATATCGTCCATCTTTACGTTCCAAGTTCAAATTCCGCCGAGGTCGGCTTCACCTTTCGTACTTTTGGGGTTGATAAAAGAAGTACCAGTTTAGTACTGGGGTCGATATAATCAACACACCATGTGCCTATAGTAGAAAGGATTATAATTATGCGCGTATATTAATAATAATAGTAATTGCGATTGAGAATTTAAAATCACTTCTTTAACTTTCTAAGACATCTCAACGCTTCTAAAAGCAAACTTCGTTTGTTTGTTTACGTTTATCGTAATTTGAATTTAATAATAATGATGTTTTCAATTTTTGGCACAAAGCCAGCAATTTCGGAGGAGAGGGTAGATCGATTACATCAACACCAGTACTGAACTGGTACTTATTTTATCGACCCCGGAAGGATAAAATGTAAAGTCGACTTCTGCGGAATTTGAACTCAGAACGTAAGAACAGATCAAATGCCGCTAAGTATTTTGTCTGTGTGCTAACGATACTACTGGTATTTCGTCCACCTTCTTGTTGAGTTCAAATTCCGCCGAGGTCGACTTTGTTTTTCATCCTTTGGGGTCGATAAATTAAGTACCAGTGAAACATTAGGGTCGATGTAATCGACTACTCCACCCTCCTCCAAAATTCAGGTCTTGTCACTTGAGTAGAAAGGATTATTATTATTGTTGTTGTTATTGCTGTTGTTATTGTCGCAGTTATTCTTAATATTATTATGATTATTATTGTTAGCGTCACTGCTGCTACGGCTATTTTTGATACAGCTGCTTCTGCTGCTGCTGCTGTTGCAATCTGAATTGTTTTTATATAAAGAAGAAAGGTTATTCAGTGCTAAATTTCAGAAAGAATTCCAGCATCAAATATTTGGCTTGAAGACGACGACGACGACGACGACGACGACGACGAGGTGGAGGAGGAGGAGCAGCTGAGGAAGAGGAGGGGGAAGTGGAAGACAAAGTGCGGGATAATGCTCTAATAAAAATACCCTAAATAATTTCTATATTTGCCACGAGAGGACTAGATTAGATAATACAATGTAAGAAAATATATTTATGTAACAATACGAGGCGTATATTGAATGGCATGAGCACAGACGTATGCACGCGACTCCCCCGCCACACACACACACACACACACACACATGCACATAGACATTTGTACATACATACATACATATACACAACAATTTGTATGTATCACTTAACAAATATATATGCTCCTTTGTGTGCGAGCATGTGTGTGTCTGTGTCCGTGTGAATGTGTGTTTCTGTATGTTTGTCTGTGTGTGTGTGAATGTGTGTCTTCGTGTGTGTCTTTGTTTGTGTGTGAATCCCCGTGTACACATATACGTGCATACATATCAACGATAAGTATACCGTGCTCCCTACCATCACCTACAACAATATTTAATATAGAATATGCTATAGTTGTTGCTGTTGTATATGTCGTCGTATTTAGTGAAAATGATGACGATAGTGATGCCAGCTGTGAAGAAAGTGAAGTTAAATATCAAATATGTAACAAGTATTTGAATAAGTTATTGAAAGAAGACGTAAGCATTATAAAATAGCGAAATAAACATTAGGAATATTTAGAAAATCTCACGAAACAAGCAAAACAGAACAATTGTATTTAGAAAGTACGTGGAAAATTCGTACGCAATGATTCCGTTTGTAGGTTTGTATGATTATATTTTTGTAAAGAAATTAGTAGAAATATAAACATAAAGTGTAAAATATTTAGATTTTAACTATAAAAGAATTTTACGTAGTCATAGAATCGTAGAACGCGACTTGGATAGAATAACGGAATGATGAAATAAATACAATGACAGATGTGAATGATTAGAAGAAAGAGAGTAGGTGATTGTAGGAAAGAATTTAGAATTAGGAGATAGGAAAAAATACTGCAAACATGCTAAAGGAGTAAAGAAAATTTTGGAATGAAAAATAGAAAGGATAGGCTTAATGAATGAAAATGGAAGAAACAGGGAAGAAAAAATATAGTAAAATTAGAAGGGAGGTAGTAATGAAGGCAGAAAGGAAAACGTGATGGGAGAGGAAAATGAATGAAATACTTAAAAGACAGATTAAATGAATACGTTCAAGCCTTAATGACAGAGAGATGTTCAAATAGGAATAAAGATTCTTTGAAATATATATTAAGGAAAGAAAGAAGGATAGATGAAAGAAGGAAAAAACTAGAATGAATGACTGATTAAATGAATGAAAGAGCCAGTCAATCAATAGACAATTTATTTTGAAATATTTAATGAATAACTGAAAGAAATAATGGAACGAATGTCAGTTCTACCGGGAAAATTCAAAATGACATTCTTCAGAACACGTGTCAGATTTGTTGCAAGGGTCAAGTATATGGACCCTGACACATGCATTTGAGAAGTAACTGGATGGTGCGTAGAATAAAATGCTTAGCGTTGTATAAAACATAAACTGGCATCAATGTATTACAAATGAAAGTATATATGGAAACTTGCACAAAATAATTACTATTGCTCAAAGACGGTTACACTTTGTACAACGTCGCTGGAGAAGTAAGCATCAAGTTACATACAAGCTGCTATTGTGGGACCAACTGAAGGGAGACGCAATAGAGGAAATCCTGCTAGAACATTCATCGATGAACTTTCAGACGATACAAACCTCAGTAAGAAGCTGTTGCCAGGAACAAAGGAAAATCATGAAGTTTTAAGAGACGTTGACAGGAATGATGGAACGTAGTCGCAAAGAAAAAATTCACACACGACTCTTGGGTCAACCGCAAAATGTTGTAAAAGTACTTCCGCAAGGCAGCAGACAGTGAGGTTTGAACTCGGATCATTAGAATTGTGAGGTGTACTTCGTAACCACTTAGAAGAAATATGAAAGATGAAGATCGAACAGGACGTCCAGTTGAGTTTGATGATAAGCTCCTTGAGGCATTACTTAAAGAAAATCTTGCATTATCAGTTGAAGAACTGGCAATAAATCTTAGTTCAAACCATACAACTGTTCATCGACATCTTCAACAACTTGGAAAGGTTCCTAAACTTGGAAAATGGGTGTCTCATAAATTGTCCGAAAGCAACCGCAAATCACGAGTTGACATTTGCTCTTCTCTCCATTCTCGCGAACTCATTTCACCCTTTTTGGATAGACTTGTGACTGATGACGAAAAATGGATCTTCTATCGAAATGTTAAACGTCGTAAACAGTGGCTTGGTAAAAGGAAAAAAAAAACTCAACCACAACCGAGAAAGGAACTTCATGGGAAAAAGTTTCTTCTCTCTATCTGGTGGGATTGCAAAGGAGTAATTCACTTTGAATTGTTACCACCTAATGCAACAATCAATGCTCAAGTCTACTGTCAGCAATTAGAGCATTTGAACCAAGCTTTGAAGAAAAAATACCCGCGTCAGTGAATCGAAAAGAGTGATGCTTCATCAGAACAAAGCACGACCCCACACTGCAAAGATCACATCACAGAAGATCGAAGAGCTTCGTTAGGAAAAACTTCCTCATCCACCTTATTCTCCTGACCTTACTCCCTCAGACTACCATTTGTTTCATAGTTTACAGAATCATTTGGGGGACAACTTTCGCAAGCCAGGTGGAGGTCGAAACTGACATTTCAGAGTTCTTCGTTTTGAAA
>NC_068981.1:27954569-27955230 GCF_001194135.2 Octopus bimaculoides
GCATTCGCCATTTCTTACTCTTTAATACTCTCTCTCTCTCTTTCTCTCTCTTTCCCTTTATCTTTGTCTCGGGAGCATGATCACGATCTTACGGATGAGCTTATGGTGAATAACACAGTAACTAGTGACATATATTTCAACGAAATAGACATACATACAGGTATTTCAAATACCATACAGCATAAATTTTGATTCCTTTAAAACTATTCTCTGCTCTAGAAGAAGTTTCATAATTAGCAAATGAGGATTAAGATTAATTCTGTTTGAAAAGGGAGCATTCTCGAAAGTTGACACGTCATTCAGGAAAAGAGAACGAAGGCTTAATCTCTAGAGACAAGAAAACATTTGGTTATTATGGAATATTCTCGAGAAGCGCTGTGCAGCGCTACTCTCAGCTTTTATCACCTTCCATTCAGTGGGCTCGCTGAAGAAGTGAACCAGCTGTTTTCTAGAAATCAGCTGTCATTAATGGCATGAAGGTATGAAAAAGATGTAACTAACGGGCGAAGAAATTAGTGGGTATGACAGAGTCACAGGTAACACACACAACACAAATAAAACCCCGGCTGGCAACACCCAGGGCAAAAAGAGATAGTATCCTATACTGTGAGTGCTTTTTGCAGGTATAGACAAAGAATAAGTGAGCAGGACAGTAAAACTG
>NC_068981.1:27955240-27956836 GCF_001194135.2 Octopus bimaculoides
AAACTGAAGCAAGGGGGGGGGGGTAGAGGAGTTTGAAGAGAAAGTGTGTATCGGCGTATCGATGCACATAATTATCTGGTCGAGCAACATGCAGTCAAACTTGCATTGTGATCAATTTTTCTACAAAGCCCAGTTAACTTTCATATATGAGGCAAAGCGGAAATATCTTGTCCGAAAAAGTGTCTTTAGAATGTTTTCTCAATTGCTTCCTAAAAGGCAATAGGGAACGCCATTATCGTTTGCACTAGGAGTATGTTCTCAAGACAATTGCTGAGAGCATAGCCAAAGCCATCAAGTAAAATAGACCCCAGTACACTCTAAAGCAGTCGATTATCTTCGCCGAAGTTGGTTCCTCTAGATGAGGGATTCTGATGGTGAAAGCCCCGAAACTCTCGAACAACCCTGACACAGTACTCATGATGAGGCCTAAGCTTTTCCACTAACTCAGATAATATATAACACTAAAAAATATTTCTTTGACTTGCTCTGATTACAACCCGTTTTAGCCTTGACTAATCAGACATATAGCCTTGACTAATCAGACATTCTAGCTGCTGCCATGTAGCTGCCACATTTTCAGAATTAAATCTCGGCCTGCATTGTTCTTTCCGCCTCTCAAATCAGAGGGTGTGATTTTGGATGAGGCTTTACCAATTATAATTCCCACTTCTATCATAGATATTTAGAAACAATATCAAGATAATATGCTATAATATAAATTATCAAGAAGACCCATTCAATCTGAACTTTTGTAATACTTTATTAGAGTGTCATTCATTGGATCTATTATTGCAACCTGTTAACGAAATAATTATAGTATATGCAATATTATCAACAATACCATAAGATGGATACAGGAAACAGAATCACTAATGGAATAGATTTTCTTGTCTAGCTCCAAATGGTGTGTATATCTAAACACAATTTATCGTGAAGCTATTACCATTAAATTCTTAATAACAGTATTTTCTTCGCTGCAATAGTTTAATCATAGGTGGAAGATCATTGACGGTAATCATTTTTGGATGCTCCAAAATGTATGAGAATGTAGTTATCCTCCGGCCGAGACTTGGTTTTGATACTTGTGATAGAGAACACTGTGCTCAAGGCGAATAAGACATTCAAGAGTTGGTGCTAAACCGGGTGATCTCTAAAGTCTGCTATATAAAAACATAATCAGTACATACGGCAGATTTTCACATACTTTCCGTTAATCTCTTCTCAATCATAAAGCATTGATTGACAAGAAATTCTGATGGAAGATACTTACATGAAGTGTCATGCAGTAGTATCATTGTCAAAATGTCTAATATGTTAAGGATGTTTGAATAACTTAAATACTTTTTGGTGTGGTATAACAATTCGAAATAGAAAAAACATAACGCAAGCTGTTGAATTGAACTGGGAACCACTTTTGCAAACTTCGTGTTACAAACTGAGATTTAAAAAAAGATCTGCTATTTTGTAGTAGGATATGCACGAGCGTTTCTGTCCCTGAATACTTGAGCGTGAATACTTGAGTGTGTATGTGTTATATGTATGTGTGTGTGTATAGTATATATATTTATATGTATATATATATATATATATATATAT
>NC_068981.1:27956920-27957487 GCF_001194135.2 Octopus bimaculoides
TATATACATTTCTAATTATCTCGACATTTTTGCTTGCAGCTCAAATTAATGGCTTAATAATGAAAGCTTTCGCAAACACGCGTGCACGCATACACATATACATAAAGGACACAAACACACACATGTATCTATATACCTGCGTTAGTTTTAAGAGGTGAGTGGATATGCGTGAACTTTTAATGACAACTAAATGAAAAAATTTATTGAATTTTCGTTAATACTTTGTCTTACAATTTCCCGCTAGTGGCCAAATTACTACACATATTTTCATTTGAACATGTATATTTACTTACATACCTATACACTCATGCATACATGCATACAAACATATATAGGTGTGCGTGTGCGTGTGTGCATACGTGTTAGTGCGTGTATGAGTGAGTGTGTTTGTGTGTGGGAATGGCTGTGCGCGAGAGCGTGTATTTCTTTGTGTATGTGCATGTATAGATGCGTTGAACTTCTCTTAACAAATATGAGCGCATGCATATGTGTGTATGTATATATGTATATATATGTATATATACATGTATGTGTACATATATATATATATATATATATATATATATA
>NC_068981.1:27958550-27959363 GCF_001194135.2 Octopus bimaculoides
ATTCAAACAGAGTGATGCACGTTTATTGAATTTACCAGTCTTAAGAAAAATTGACTAAAGAAAAAGTCTGTAAAATATTGATCGGAAATAAAAACAATAAGTACAACATTGGGATATTAAACAAAAATGATAGATTTGTACAACATTCAGAAAATTGTGTTCTGTGTGTATACTTCTGATTTATTTTTAACGATTAAGATGATTGAGAATGTATATGCGTGTGCTCTTGGGCCAATTACTACATGCTAAATCAGAAGGTATAATGAAACACAGTGATAAATATATAAAGACAAAATGAAAAAAAATGGTAGCCGGACGCATTATGCAAATTATCTCCACATCTATAACCAAACACATTCAAGAATATATCATCAACGTACCTAATTTATTCGGTTTGAGAAAGTTAATTTCGTTAAATTGTTCTATTAGAGACTAACAGGGTTGTAATTAGTTTATTTGCTAATGATATTACACCAGAACTCCTGTGGCATTTTAAGAATATTGATTTTAGCACAGCAATCCTCCATTTCATCATTAAAAACAAAAGAATTACTCTCCTACTTCAACTAGGTGCCTCTGTCCCATAAGCTCGTTCGTTTTATTGTTTCCTCTCTTTCTCGTTTTACTTTCTTTCATCCCAGCCTCTCGCTCTCGCTGCAACAAATTCAGAGACAGATAGAGAAGCAGACTGACAGACAGAGTGACAAAGGGACGGAGAATCTAAATGTTATTCTTAGTGCATGTTTGAGAATATGTAGGAGATAACTGCTTGTTGCTAGCTCTGTGTTTGTTTAGGTATATATATATATATAT
>NC_068981.1:27959807-27966418 GCF_001194135.2 Octopus bimaculoides
ATATATATATATATATATATATACAGAGAGAGAGAGAGAGAGAAAGATATGCAGAAAACAGATATGATACTCAAGGCTTATGGGACATACACGCGTTTCATCTAAATGCCAAATAATTATGTTACTGTGGTAGAGATATTATACAATTATGCATCATACATCAGAGTTTAGCTCCATATTCTGCGCTCTAGACCAGGCATCGGCAATCTATGGCACGCGTGCCATGTGTGGCATGCGGACGAATTCACAGTGGCACGTACGCCACTTGGCAAAATGTAAACGCAGATTTTTGTTTATATCTATATTTCAGGAAGCGACATTATTATAACTAAATTACATCGTTTTTATGATCCATCTATTCTAACCTAAACCATCTGAAGTTAATTGTATTTGGTAGTATTATATTTCCGTGCAGATCATGATACGTTAAAATTACTTAACCACCTTACAGAGGACAGTCTAAATAAGAACACTCTTAAAAATGGGCTCCCACATTGCTAGTCATCTATAAGTAGACTGTTTTAAAATTATAATCTCATTTTATATGTACTGTATATATATATGCAAGTGTATGTGCGCACTTGTATATATATATATATATATATATATATATATATATATACACATGTAGACTCACATACACACAAATATTTTTTTCCTCTGATGCCTCTGTCAATCATTAATAACCAAGGATAAAGGTCCTAGTTGTCAGCCCTACTTGACAACCTGTGTTAGTGTGCTTATTTTCCAATAAGCGGTTCAGAAATAAACCGATAGAATAAGTATTAGGCTCAGAAAATGAATCCTAGAGTCGATTTGTTCGACTGAACAGCGTTGTCTGTGGCTGAACAATCCGATGAACAAATGAATGTCTCTGACACACAAGCCACACTTGTGGCCTACCCCTGAACTATAAGAGTCATAGCGACGACTTTACCGGTAACTATTACTGTCGTGCTGTGTCAAGCCGTAAACGAGACTGGAGTGTCTTCTCCAGTGTGTTGTCTGGTTCTATCTCTCCAGTATAAAGTCTTCGATATAATATCAACCTAAGCAGTACGGTATGAAGAGCAGGATGTTGTCCATGCAGCTTGTTTCTCCGTTCCCGGAGAATTTGGCACCAGCGTAGTCGTGGGAGTTGCCAGAAAGAAGTTGCATACAACGTCGAACTGTCTCAGGATCTGCAACACCCGATATTTCGAAGACTCTGCCATGGCTGGGTATACCGCAAGTGTGTAGAGAGTTGGAAGTAAGGTGTTCCCACCCCAAGATGCAGCTTGTTAGCCCGAATAGGCTAACGAGTTCCATCTGCCCTGTATATATCCATAAATATCATGTCTGATAAAATAAAGAGATGTCATGGAAACTACCAGAACGCTCTATATTTTAAGACGTTTGAATTGGAACTAAACTGGGGTAAAGCAAAATGCACAATGTAGGTTCAAGCGTTGCTGTGTGTTAAGAAACTTGCTTTCCAGCCACATAGTTCCAGGTTCAATCTCACTGCGTGGCAACTTAGGCAAATGTTTTCTAGTATAGCATCTGGCCAAGCAAAGCTTTGTCAGTAGAATTGGTAGACGGAATCTGAAAGAAGTCCGATATCTACGTGTGTGTCTTTGCGTCTGTGTTTGTCCCCCACCACCGCTTGACAACCGGTGCTGGTGTGTTTATTTCCACCTAAGTTAGCGTTTCGGGGGAAAAAACGATAAAATAAGTACTAGGCTTATAAATAGGTCCTGGAGTTGATTTGTTCTACCAAAACCCTTCAAGACGGTGCTCCATCCTGGCCGCAGTCAAATGACTGAAACAGGTAAGAGGTAAATAGTAAAAGAATAAAAGAAGAACAAACAATACCAGAGTAGTCCCTCGACTATCGTGGGTGTTACGTTCCAAGACACACCGTGATAGGTGAAAATCCGTGATGTAGAAACAGTACTGCACCGTATATTCTTTTAATATTATTTTATAATTTGTATATATCTGTTTTATTATAAATGCAAAACAACATCACGGAGGAATCGACGTAAGCTTAGATAATAAACCGCGATATGGAGAGAAATTACTGTATTTATTATAATGTGGCATAATACATCAATATGCTACAACACGTGCATTTCATCGATAAGGTAGTAAATGGCAAAAATTTCCTTAAGTGAAAAAGAAAAAAAAGCAGAGAAAAAAAAGATCAACTTAAGCGACACTTCTAAGAATCAAAACACATCAACCATGACATGGGTTGAGAAAATAAAATCAAGTTCAAAAGTATTATACATAAAAAATTAGGTGCATGTTATATAAATTTCAACATATTGGTTTAAATATTTTTTCTTTTCAGTTCCTAGATATCCATGTCGCTCTGTTATTTAGTCTCTTTGAGCAAACAGCTTTAATATAAAACCTCTGCTAATCTTATGGGTATTAATGTGATATAGGTGGCATATATTAGGTTACGTGGGTCCTTATAGCATATATACACAAGTCTGCGTGTGTGCGCGTGCGCGCGCGTGTATGTGTTAATGGATATATATATACACACTTAGACTCACAGGAGAGGGAGAGGAATTGTAATAAAATGAAATTAAAATTAATGCAACATGCATTGAAATATATGAATAAAACTACATCAAAAACTGGTTATAAAACGGTGATCTTGCAGAAACGTTAGCACGCCGGGCGAAATGCTTAGCGGTATTTCGTTTGCCGTTATGTTCTGAGTTCAAATTCCGCCGAGGTCGACTTTGCCTTTCATCCTCTCGGGGTCGATAAATTAAGTACCAATTACGCACTGAGGTAGATGTAATCGACTTAATCCCTTTGTCTGTCCTTGTTTCCACTGTTTACAGCAGTCCTTGGAAGTAACGTGTGTAGCGTGTGATCATCATATTAACCATGACAGAGAAAGCTCAGCAAAGAATCTGCATCAAACTTAACAAAATGCTTGGCGATACCAACTCAGAGGCCTACACAAAGTTTTCAAAATGTTTTCATCGTTCTCGACACATTCAAGGAGATCCTTGTGCAACTGAAACCCTAGTGTCTTTTTGGTCAGCTGAAAGCAGTTTTGGCACAAACTTGGCAGACACGCGTCTCATACCCAAATCTTCAGTGATAATAAACTGAACTAAACCGTAACAAATCTGCACATCCTCTGATAACTCACGTATGGTGAATCAACTATTTCTACTCACAGCAACACGCACATTTGCGATATTTTTCTCAGTTCTGCTGGTTCAGGGTCTCCCAGAATGTTCGTCACTATCGACATTTTTCGGCCATCTTGCAAACGTCTGAAACACTCGTACACTTGTGTACGGCTCATACACTCCTCTCCATAAGCTTTCTACAACTTTGTGTAGGCCCCTGAACAGGTATCACCAGTTATTCTTGAGTGCTACTGGTAACATGTAATCCATTACAATCTGTTGCATGGTCGGGTCGTAAGCGACTAAACTTGCTACCCAACTGACCTTGCTTCGTGAAGAGGATCATTGTTGGTCACCCCTGCCGAACGAAAAATAAAACCCGTCAAAGGGTGAAGAAACAGATGAGTAGACAACAGCCATCCAACAATCTTTACATAATTATATGTTGTTTGCGTATTTTTATTTTATTTATACTTTTAACTTTTACATCTTCATTGATATTTATATATATAATATATTTATATATATATATATTATTTTTATATTTATATTTTATATTCTCTCTCTTTGCACAGACAGACAGACACACACACACACACACACACACACATATATATATATATATTTATGTGTAAGTCGCCACAAACCTATAACTAAGTAGTGGCACAAGCCGTACCATCATTACTTGATCTGCGACGTAGTCTGCATCTGAAAAGTGGCACACTGTGCACGAGTACAAATTATGCTTTCTAGATGGAAAAAGTGGGTTTTGTCCAGCACAAGCAAATTTCTCTTTAAACAAACTCATATTTCGGATCGTTAAGTAACAACATAAGGACAAAGAAAATCCTACGGCGACAAAGTGATAGCGACGGGAACAAGTGGATAAAGAATTTGGTGTGGGTTTTGTTATTAGTAATGTTATTCCACAGAAACTAGAATCCTTGCCAAATGGAATTAATATTCGTCTTATGTTACTGAGAATCCCAATTGGCCTAGAAAAATATGCTACACTAGTAAGTGCATACGCACCAATATTTGGTTCTACACATGCAGTTAAAGGCGAATTCTATTGCGATTTACAAATATTACCGAACCGAATTCCCAATTATGATAACGTTTTTCTTTTAAGAGATCTTAATGCCCATGTTGGATTAGGTTACCTTTCTTGGCCAAA
Organism: Octopus bimaculoides; assembly: GCF_001194135.2. Lineage (NCBI taxonomy): Eukaryota > Metazoa > Mollusca > Cephalopoda > Octopoda > Octopodidae > Octopus > Octopus bimaculoides. Next base: position 27,964,128 of record NC_068981.1, read on the forward strand.
TGTCCTTGGTAAGCATTATCTTGGAAAAATTAACTCAACGGTCTCCTACTATTATCTTGGTGCACTAAGTTTGGACTTGCTGTCCAATGCACTTTTTCAGCAGTCCATTAAAAACAAAATCAGTTGATTGATTATGTCATTGTCCGAAGCCGAGATAGAAATGACGTTGAATGTGTTAGTTTAACGTCATTTCTATCTCGTTATTAAACAAACCAAGCAGAGCTACGGTTCAAAACATTTTGGCTAATGAACGTATTCACAGAACATGGTTAAAATCAATGACTCAAGCAATATAAGATAGTATACTGTTGTGACCATACTATAGCTTGTAGTTTGATAGAAATGAAACCAAAGCCAACAATAAAACAAAATCGTAAAAAAAAACTCATAAGGAAACTTAATATTTCAAATCTTTTCCCTGAAACACTTGAAGAAATATTACAAAATGTTAGAATCATGGAAAATATAGAAGAATCAGGAGTTCAACTTAGAGATATTATTTATAAGTCATTCAAGAAAAGTTCTTGCGTTTTGATGTTGTAAAAACCAAGATTGGTTTGACGAAAAGGAAATGGTTATAAATGAACAGTTGCAAGAAATGTACAGACTTCTCAAAGAATGGACTGCAAATAAGAACTCTGCTAGAAAGAAAAGGGTTTACAAGTTTGCCAAAAACTCTGTTCGAACTGATGTCCGAAAAATGAAGCAATAATTTAATATTTAATTCATTTAAACACTTAAGAGGTGACCATCTTAGGACACCTAGCACGCTAGAAGGAGTAGCCAAAATCCAAACCACTAATAGGGATAAATTACGAAGGGAATGAAAAATAAAAACATTTACCATCTATCTCCTGGACCACTGTATTAAATGTACACTGTATTTATATGAATAATATATAGTCTATTGACTAGTTTTCTACATGCTAGGCTAGTTATTATGTGTTATCAGTTATTATGACAAACGCTTCGAAAAAAAAAACTTTGAATAAAGGGAAATTACTCCAATAGGCATGATGAAAGAAATACTTCATTCATAGAATCCGCATATGCACACATATACACACACACACATACGCGTACGCACACACATGTATGTATATATATCTATATAGATACTCACACACGTGTGTGCATATACATACAAACACACATATATACATATATATATATATGTTTACGTATACACGCATATACATACGCATATATACCCATGCATGCCTCACTAAGCACATGTTTACATCTCTCTACACACATACACACATACATACGTGGATATGCAAAACGTAGTTTGTACGCACATGCATATACATACGCGGAGAGACGTATATACAAATAAAAACACATACGCAAAAATGCACGCATCATTATGTTCATATACACATCTCTGTACGCACATATACAAAACGTAATCTATTCGCACATGCACATATATACGCGGATAGACGTATATACAAAAAAAAAGCACATGCGCAAAAAACATAAACCGTAAAATATTCACATTGACCGCAAAACTTGAATATACAAATGAGTTATATACACCCCCTGTCTGTCAAACACATCTACACATGTAGATATATAAACGCATATACATACATACATGTATGAAGGAAGGAGACACGTACAACAGGTAGAGTCTTGCACTCGTATAAATACAATCATTCGTACACATTTATATATGCACGTACATACACAATAGGTATATGCTACACGCGTATAAGTTACACAATTATGAAGGGTGAAAAATAAAATACAGAAAAAATATATAAAGCAATAAAATATATATAAGAAATATAAAAGATATGTTAAGAAACTCAGAGTTTCGGATAGCGGGGCTGAAGTCTGTCTTTCATATGCCTTAACATCTCTTTTATATAATGGCGACCATGACAAATTTGTATGCAGTAGTAGTAGTAGTGGTAGTAGTAGTAGTAGTAGTAGTAGTAGTAGTAGTAGTAGTAGTAGTAGTAGTAGTAGTAGTAGTTGTTGTTGTAGTAGTAGAAGGAGGTGAAGTAGCAGCAGCAGCAGCAGCAATACCATCAGTAACACTGGCAGCTATACAATTTATAAATTACTAAAAATATAAATAAACAAACGGATAAATCGTAACATAGGATATTTAGATCATAACTATAATACGTAGTATCAAGTTATTAAAGAAACCAAGCAGAGCTACGGTTCAAAACATTTTGGCTAATGAACGTATTCACAGAACATGGTTAAAATCAATGACTCAAGCAATATTAAAAATGAGTTCCATACCAAATATTCGCTTTAATTATTTTACTTTT
>NC_068981.1:27966917-27967329 GCF_001194135.2 Octopus bimaculoides
TATATATATACATACATATATATATACACATATGTATTCATACATGCATACATGCATGGGTGGGGGTGTATGTGTGTGAATACTGAAACTTAATGTTGTTACATGTATCTGCATGTATATATACTGCTGTGAATGTGGGTATGTATCTTAATGCAAGCGCGCAGAGAGTCAGACATGTAGAAACGTGCAGATGAATGTATGTGTGTGCGCGCGAGTGTGTTTGCATGTGATTTACATGCACAAATGAATATGAAGATATACACAAGCACATAGATATGTAAAACAGATCTGAAAATACGTGGACATACATGTATGTGTGCATGTATATTTCTGTGTGTATGCCTACGTGTATATATGTATGTACACGCATGTATGTATACTGGTATATAATATATATATATATATATATATA
>NC_068981.1:27967701-27971956 GCF_001194135.2 Octopus bimaculoides
TTAGAATTTGACGGACAGACAGACAGACGGAAAGGCAGACAGTCAGTGAGAAAGAAAGAAAGAAAGAAAGAAAGAAAGAAAGAAAGAAAGTAAGAAAGAAAGAAAGAAAGAAAGGGTTGGAACATGAGTGTGGAATGAGAGTATTTCAAAAAAAAAAAAAATGTAAAGGACAAAGAAAACAAATGTGCGGTAGGGTTAAATGAATGAAGTAATCAAATGTTGAAAGTAATGTTATGTTTATACAGTACTGTATAGCTTGAAAGAAAATAGATAATTATAAGGTAGGAAGGTATAGAAAAATATATAAAAAATATAAAGTATAAAAAGTATATATAACAAACAAACAAGTAAAACAGTTCGGTAACATTTAATTGAATTTCTTCTGTTTTTATGCTTTCCCCTTTGCCATTAAAAATATCTTGTGATATTTCTAATTTTTGTGATGTTTCTTAATGTTATATATCTATTTGTTTTATCTGTTCTATCCGTTTTTGCTTTGCTTGTTTGGTTTCTGAAATCTGGTTTGTGTAATTAACATTAAAACAAAAAAAAAAAGAAAGTAATGAAATGAAATATAAATTTCAATAAATAAAGAAGAAAAAGAAAAGAAATTCAGGCACAAACACAACTAGAAGTATGTATGTAAATTTACAGATATAGACACATTAGTGAATATATATACATATATTATATATGTATGTATGTATGTATGTATTTATGTATGTAAGTACCTGTGTGTGTACACACATAAACACACATGTATATACATATATAATGATTATAAATCTACATACACATTTACACCATATACTTTAAATATGTAATATAGTTTTGTATATATATCTATGTATGCCTATATATGCTTTATACATTTTAATACACCAAATAATGCTATATATATATATATACACAAAAAACTTGCACACATATAGATATAAGCGTACATGTATGCATATGCATATATATATATATATATATATATATATATATATATATATATATATATATATATATAAAGGCCTACATTATATACAATTTTTACACACAACACACACTCATGCACACGCATATAAATACATACATACAGACAGACAGATATAGTAGGAGCATACACATGTAAGGTGTCAGTGTGTGTGTGTGTGTGTGTGTGTGTGTGTGTGTGTGTGTGTGTGTGTGCGTGTACCTGTGTTTGTGTATGTTAGCAAATATATATTTATATATCACATTACCTATATGCACTAAGCTTCCATCTGACATTACAGAACTTAGTTAAAACGCAACCTGAACTTATTTTCCAAATATTGACAAATCCTATTTCAAATCAAATAACAAACCCCCATCACCTCTTTTTCTCCCTCTCACTCTCTCTCTCTCTATCTCTCTCTCTCTCTCTCTCTCTCTCTCTCTCTCTCTCTCTCACACACACACATCCCTCCTCTTCTCTCATTCCTCCTCTTCTCTCCTCTTCCTGTTGAACCTTTTCCTCTCTCGTTACTCATTTCTCCTTTCTATCTTTATCTTCCTTTCACTGTTTCCCTCTCTCATATATGTATATTCCAAATTCTTCCCTTTCTATATTTCCATTAATATAGTGGATATTATTGCCGTTAAATTTGTAGCTGCAGTTTTTGTTTATATTATTTTTGTTTTGTTTTTCTTTTTTCGTTTGTGGGAGTTAGTGACAAATTTATGTCTTGCATTTCATTTCAAGGTATACTCATCTTCGATAATTAATATTTTTTTCTGTTGTTTTCTCCTTTTATTATTATTATTATTATTATTATTATTATTATTATTTATTTATTTATTTATTTTTGTTAGGGCTGTCTAATGATATATTTATTTATAGTGCTTACATGTAGATTTAATCTTTTTCAAATACCTATGAAAAATATAATCTTAAATCACCATAAAACGATATAGTATCTTTTATCTACAAAGACTGGTGTGTATATATACATGCAGTTATATATATGTATAAGGGGTGTATTTTGTGTCAATACGCTTATATGTTTTCATTATGTATGTATTCGGTGGAAACCTATCTTCAATCTATATAATTAAACGCTATGTACCGTGTATAATTCCGTATGACATATTTAACTGGCATTTGCAAATATGCCCGAATACAATTTTCATGTGCGGACACACATACATATGCATATACATATACGTACATGCACACACACGCGTGGGCATGTGTACACACACACACAGACACACATATATATATGTATGTATTATATATATGTATTATTTGTATGTATTATATATATGAATATATACATGTATTACATATATATATATATATATATATATATATATATATATTCTATATTATATTGCATTATATGCATGCCACGTGAAACTATGTATGGATTCAGTTCTGCATGTATGAATACATGACGTATATATGATATATACTTTCTCGTCAAAGATGTTGCGGTCTCTCCACAGTCCAGTATATGTCTCATCAGTAGATACCAGGTTCAATTCACTGATTGGCTGCCTCGTCCATCGAGCCTACATATTAATACCAACATCAATTCACCTGTGTGTTCAGATAAGTAACGCTATTATGATAATAATCTTATATTCACTATCTCGTTCTCTTTATCTTTTCTTAACATTATATCTACATTCTTCAAGCCTCTCTCTGTATGTGTGTGTGTGTGTGTGTGTGTGTGTGTTAGATAGATAGATAGATAGAGAGAGAGAGAGAGAGAGAGAGAGAAACAGAAACAGTGAGAGGGAGATGGGGAGGGATAGAAAGAAACAGCGACAGAGTGTGTGTGTGTGTGTGTGTCTATCCGTCTGTATGTGTGCGTGTTAAGTTTGTGTATTTGTCTGCATGTGTTTTAGTAGAAACGAGACCTCAAATATACTATTTTGCTCAATGTAACAGAGTTATCTGATCCATTTAACTGTTAGAGACCTTAATACCGGCATAGCGGTGGCAATACCAGGCGCGGACATGCCGTAGCACCGGTAAAACGTTGCTGGATCATTGGGTGTAGCACGTGTTTGATTACGCATGTTTTGATTCTGTTTTGATCGACCAATCAGAACAACTGTTACATCTGAAAGTAACCCGATATGTCTGCGTCCAGTCTCATTGTTTTGGCGACATATCCTAGTAGAAATAGGGGAAATTTTCACAATGAAACGAGCACTAGAGTATGAAAATTAGCTTGGACCGTCAGGATTAAGACGCAAGAGCGACGTGCAATATACTCCCAAACAAATGTTTGATATATTGGATGAATTCAGTGAGTTAGACGCCGGAAATGATGCGGATTACTCAGACTGTGACTTGGAATCTGTTTCTGACCATAATAAGTACAGTGTAAGAAGTGAAGGCGGTGAGAGTAAACGTGATTCGGATGATTAATCCAGTGGTGCAAAATAGAGCGTGGCACTTTTAAAACTTGAACAGCAGTAAAGATACCATATGCACAAGTCCATTTGATACTTCAAATTGTGGACCCTAATATATTCGAGACGGCATAAATGGGTTAGTCTGAGCCAACTGAGCTTCCAAAATATTATTCCTGGATAATCAATCCTGGAAAAACCTCGTTATAGCAGCGCTGCATTTAAATCCTGTCAGAATCGGGCACAAATGGCTCAGAGGCCCAGGCAAAGGATCAAATAGTGCCAAGGAGGTCAGGGATCAAAGAGTTAAAAATGATAACGATAATTATCTTGCTAACCCAAAATGCAAATTTAATGAATGCAGGGAAAACGTGAAGCAAGTTCAGTAAAAATATTTTGTCACCTAATTTTTTGCATTCCAATTTCTAATCTTTTTGAAATTTTGAACAAAGGATTTTCCATACAATGACAGATAATAATATATATTTGAAATTACGCCTTTATTCATCAACGCTAACATCAAACGACATAGATTACGTTGGGTTTTTTTTTTATTCATATGATACTGAAGATATGAAAGCATGAAATGTTTTTGTACGTAAACTTACAAGATTAAATATGAGTAATGTATATAACAATTAATAGGCGAATATGTAATGCATATGCCACTATATTTTTAACCTGAAACTAACCAAATCTCTATGTACTATTGAAAGAAAAGACATTTTGATGTACTTGTGAAAATTTTTACTCGTATACTGTCAAGCTACTTCTCTACTTCAATCATTTGAATAACCGAGAAGTTTCAGTTATGCATGCACGTATGCATATTTCGTCGTCGCCATCGTCGTCGTCGTCGTCGTCGTCGTCGTCGTCGTCG
>NC_068981.1:27972967-27974919 GCF_001194135.2 Octopus bimaculoides
GGTATCAAAAAGTTCCCGGACTAGTTCTGTAGCGTACCATTAGATGGCAGTACACGGTTGCCTACGCAGAGAGAGCTAGCAGTGGCCTTCCCGAAGCAATGTGCTGAATGTTATTGATATGTTTACTTCGCAGTTTGTGAAATTTGTGTCTTTGTGATCACATGTATGCAGTAGTCTACGATTTTGTCGTCGACAGAAACAAAGCGCCAACATGAAATTTTGCGTTAAACTTGAGACGTCTGCTACAGAGACATTGAGTTTGCTTTTCATCCTGCAAGGTCGATTAAAGAGAGTCCAATGACAATTATTTACACCTGGTGTTAAAAGAAAATGAATCCCAGTTCAATGCGTTATTTACACAAATATGCTATTTGCATTTACGTATTTCAAATCAGCGGAATTAAGTTCTAAAAGAGAATTTAAAATCAATTTACAGGAGAACTGCTAGAGTAATCACGTGTTCGTTATTATCGTGAGTTATTTAACACTGTGATTAATAATTAGTGTAACAGTTTATTTTTGTTAATTTTAAATTATACTTCGAATATTAGTTTTAGTAACATGAGCTCACTTTTCAGGTGCTCCAACCCCTAAGAATCTCTTCAGCAGCTGGCATGCCCGCCACCAGTTTTAATTAGCTATTATGAGAGGCAATGAATTGTTAACTCATGGGTCGTACGGGCGGTGCTTTAGGGTGAACGCCATCTGTGTGAAGGGTGCTTTTGCATCTGCACTGTACAATTAGGTACGAGAAATCATAAACTATCTTTAGAACCTAATAAAACCCACGGCAGTCACTAATATCTGAGTCCTTGAGAGTTTGATCAACCATACGTTCGTCATCTCTCCACATTTTCACATCTTAGTGCATAAACAACGAAAGAACAAGACGGTTTGATAAGGCACATCTTTTATATGTATCTCTTCTCGATCAGTAAATGTTCGTTATTTACACCTTGTTTATTGTTACCCAAGCGTTTCGGCAGCTGTACTTTCCAGCCTTCATCAACTGTTCTGGTGGACTTTCGAACCCAACCTTTTTATTTGACTAATGGAGTACTCTGTTCTCATTCCTAAGGTGTTCTTTTTGCTGATGTTATTTTTTTCCATTGATATTATTTACCCAGTCCTTACCTGGGATTGAACTCAAAATCCGAGAGTTAGTAGGCCGCGTTCTTATTCACTATGCTATATGCCCGTAGGGAGAATAACCAAAGATGATGGCAGAGAGAGAATCAAACAAGATCTAGAAAATTCGTACAAGAAAGTATTTTGAGAAGGTGAAAACACGCCAAACTAAGAAGCTTATGAAGCTCAAAAGTCTGTGAATGAACACCGAAATCCGTCACCGACCTGTAAAAGCAGTAATTAACGTAATTAACGTAAGTAACCTACATCTAGACAACTTTGGAGAAGCAGTACTAAACAAAGGTCTCAACTTTGCGACAACAAACGCATTCCATACTTTGACATAACAGCCCCTATTGACGAGGTATCCATAAAGATACCAAAAGCTCAGGGAGATGAACTAAGGTGGAAAGTGAGACAGGCACTAGAGAAAGCGAAACTTCCGAAACAAAACATCACTGAGGAAGAAAAGTTCGTTATAAAAACATTACAGAGTGACAGTTCCATCATAATACTTCCGGCGGACAAGGGCAATGCTACAGTGGCAAAGAGCAAGTCCGAATACTCTGAAAAACTAGCAAGTCTCATAAGTGAGACTAGACTAGAGATGATGTTGGTAATGCTGAAGTATTACTCAGAACAAAACTACTGCAGACGGCACTCGTTTTCACTGCGGATTCCAGTACCAAACTACTTCTTCCGTTTGGATCGTCACTTTGACTGCGGCCATGCTGGAGCACCGCCTTTAGTCGAGCAAATCGACCCCAGCACTTATTCTTTGTAAACCTAGTACTTATTTTATCGGTCTTTTTTGCCGAACCGCT
>NC_068981.1:27976399-27977658 GCF_001194135.2 Octopus bimaculoides
AAAGAAACACGTCGTGGCTGTGTGGTAAGAAGCTCGCTTCCAAACCACGTGGTTCCGGGTTCAGTCCCACTGCGTGGCGCCTATATATATATATATATATATATGTATGTGTGTGTGTGTGTGTGTGTCTGTCTGTCTGTCTCTGTGCGTGTGCGTATGTCTTTGTGTCTGTTTGTCCCCCGTCCCCCCACCATCGTTTGACAACCGTTGTTGGTGTGTTTACGTCTCCGTTACTTGGTTGTTCGGCCAAAGAGATCGATAGAATAAGTCTTGGGTTCGATTTATTCGACTAAACCCCTTCAAGGTGGTGCCCCAGCATGGCCATAGTCAAATGACTGAAACAAGTAAAAGAGTACACATACACACACACATATACATATATAGCCTTACACTCTTTTACTTATTTCAGTCATTTCATTGCGGCCATGCTGGAGCACCACCTTGAAGGGTTTTAATCAAACAAATGGACGCCAAGGCATTTTTAAAGCCGAGTACTTATTCTATTGGTATCTTAGGGGGGACGTAAGTACACCAATACCGGTTGTCAAGCGGTGGGTGGTCAAACACAGGTACACAGGCACACGCACATAGACATATACGACGGGTTTCTTTCAGTTTCCGTTAACCAAATTTATTCACAAGGCTTTGGTCAGCCCATGGTGTCACGCTGTGGGACTGAACCCGGAATCATGCGGTTGTGAAGGAAGCTTCTTATCACACAGAAAAAAATGAACAGAAGTGGCTTTTCTGATAATTTTTCCACTTTAATAATTAGAGGTTTATAAATCATTAAGTGTAAACACCTAATGATTTATAAGCATCTAATTACCGGAAAAATCATTATAAGCATTCAATTATCAAAGTAGAAAAATTATCAGAAAAGCCGTTTTTGTATTCACTATTGCTAATATATAATACTGTACCGAAGACTTTCTAATTCTACAATAAGCGCAGGAGTAACTGTGCAGTTATTAGCTTGGTTACCAACCACATGATTCCGGGTTTAGACCCACTGCGTGGCACTTTGGGCGAATGTCTTCTACTAAAGCCTCGAGCCGACCGAAGCCTTGTGAGTGGATTTGGTAGACGAAAATTATTAGAGGTTAGCGTATTCGGCTCACGCTCGTAGGGTCGCGATTTCGATTCCCGGCATCGCGTTGTGAACTTAACGAAGATACTTTATTTCACGGTGCTCTAGTCTACTCAATTAGCAAAAGTGAGTATGTGTATATAAATATATATATATATATATATATATA
>NC_068981.1:27977855-27980067 GCF_001194135.2 Octopus bimaculoides
ATTTCATTTTAACAGATATATTTACCAAAATTACGTAAAAATATCTTGAAATACTAAAGAGTAAATTTACTCAATAAAATCGCCATTGGCTTCAGCCACGACCTCCAGAGGACTTCGGAATTTCCTACAACTCTTCTGGACAGTCTCCTTGTTTAAGTGGGAGAATGCTGACAATCCTTGCCTTCAGTTCATCTTTGGTGTTACAAGGAGTTTTGTTAGTCTCTTGCTCAACTGCGCCCCACACATAATAATGAAGGGGGTTGCAGTCTGGGGGGGGGGGTTATAGATGGCCAGATGTCAGAGATGATGTGGTAGCAAAAATTGACATCTGTGACTGGGCTCTCCTGCTTCTGTGCTATAATGCAGAGTCTTGTTTCCAGACATAGGGTCTTTCAGCAACCAGCCTCTTGACTCAGGCCGTCACTACCTCCTCCAGGCACTTAACGCAGGCCTCCGTGTTGAGTCTGAGGCCGTGTGGGAAGTTGAATGGAAGCATTACATCGCCATCACTAACGATCACTCAAGTCACCATAATGTTGACTGAGTGTTTGATGTTTATCACTCTCGGCACATGTTTTGGGGACACGGCAAGCCAGCGGTTGTTCTGTATGTTCACCATCCGTTCGTATAGGAGGTTCCGGTACGAATGCCAAGCAGTACAGCATGTCGTTTCCAGATTTCTGGAAGAGTGATTTGCGTCACTATGGTGTTTTTTCTCACAGATGGTGCCTAACTGATCACACTATACTGTGTAGTCAACAAAACCAAAGACAATCAATGCGAATGGACGAAATAAAAAATATGAAATGACGACAATTTACCCATCGCATCCTTTATACGTGTGTGTGTTGTGTGCGTGCGTGTGTTGTGTGTGCGTGCGTGTGGTGTATATATATATATATATATATCAAACGGATGTGCTAAAAAACTATTCTGCAGATTAAATAACAGCCATACCAATAATCCAGCATACCTCATTCATCAGCTGCCCCACGCATATATCTGTGGTTTCGACACTTGGGCAGTACCATTCAATCCGGCGGTGTCAACAGTAGTAAAATAAGTGTTGTTTGGGGAAAAACATACCTTAGATATTACAGCATTCATTCAATCTTAGTCCGAGGAAGGATTAAACACTAATATTATTATTAAACTACAACAAAGAAACACATTTACCCTATGTACAACAGTATTGGAAAATAAATTCAATAAGTAAACCTATAACTAACACCTAAATTATACAACTAAATGGCGAATAATCCTTTAAGTCCATACAGATAATATTCTCATCAGTCTACCACAGTTATTAATATAAAAGTGAATGCTTTTATATTCTATTCTCTCCCAACCGAAACAAACGCGATTGCACTTAATTAATGATATAACTAATTCTAAGTGAATCACACTATTTCATAATACAAAAATTAATAATTAAAACACTACATACGTATTATATATTTGTTATCCTTACATGATTTAGTGTTAAACTTATATCAGTAACTTATTAGATAATGCCAAAATCTTTATAAATAGGAACTAATAAAAGAATACCTGTAATTAGCAATTATTATAAAAACCTTGTTACGATTAAAGCTAATTATAAAAGTGCTTGAATGATAATATAAAGCACAAAGTTATCCGGACCCACGAGATTCAGTCAACTATATACTCAAAAGACTGTCTTCACTATGATGACGTAGTACGTAATTACTTTCTCAATTGTCTTATACAATATTGCTGACGTAGTAAGCAATTAAAGTGACTAATAAGCAATCCAGACTACAAATATTTGCTAAGTCGAAGACTAGATACTATACCATATCAATTTAAAATGTTCAGTCTCCTGCCTAAACAGCGATTAAACGTTTTAACTAATCTGCCATATCTATACTCTTGTTTTACTAAATGTCTTAACAGTTTATTTATTCTTTCCCAAAATTTATTAGTATTATTAATAATAGTGCCATTCCTGATAACCTGGCCTGAAAAAAAACCCACCATAACCTATAAAAGAAGGAATTCTACTACTGAACCATGGCATTGAAACTACTTGGAAACCGAAATCTTCTTTGTTATAAATGTCAGTACATATCACATTATTATCCTTAATTACTAAATTGACATCTACATAATTAATATCCTTTATATTATTACCATTTCTGGTGGCTTTAAGCTCTTATATATACATATATAAACGTATGAATTGAAATTA
>NC_068981.1:27980200-27981306 GCF_001194135.2 Octopus bimaculoides
TATATATATATATGTAGAAAGTAATGTAAAAACATTATGGAGGATATATTATAAATAATTAAGATTATATATATATATATATATATATATATACATAAATCTTACCGAGAACTAGAGTCGATAAAATACAACATCTGTCAAATACTCAGGTCGATGTTACCAATTAACTGCACTCCTCCAAATTTAAGGCCACGAGCGCAAGCATAGGTAACAGATAGTCATTCTTTGCAATTATACTCTTAAAGAAAAATTATTTGATTTGTAAGATTTTATTAAAATATGCAAAGTTTAGAAGTATTTTGTAGACTTTGCCGACACCAGGCTATCGTAATCAATTATAGAGGCCTCTAAGAACAGGAAGTAAGCCACCTGTACCTTCTCAATAGCATAAAAGGCATTCTTTTTCCACTCAACTTACTGACAGCTCTGTTTGACATTTCGTGCGAAATAACCCCTCTTCGTGAGTGGAAGGGCACACGGCACTATATTTATCAATTTAAAACTGTGAACGGAGTTAAGTAAAAACCCAAACAAGATATGATCTACCTTGATCTTCAGCTGGTTTCATAATGTTCTTGAAGGAGGAACATAAGCGTCGCCATCAGAGATATCGGTGGCGGTGTTCATTCCTTGCTAGCAGTCATCTTCGTGGTACCATATACTCAGTGAAGTCGTAACAATTACCAATACCTAGTTAGGTGGAATCATTATAGATATACAATTTCTCGTGTCGCCATAAAAATATTGTAAATATGTATTGCGGACTTAATTACTTTAAAACTTAATAAAGGACGAATCAAATTATATTAGGCTCACTGAGGAGCTGTAAGATGGATACCAGAGTTCCTGAAACAATAATTACTGTTTTACTTGTTTCAATCATTTGACTGCGGCCATGCTGGAGCACTGCCTTTAATCGAGAAAATCGACCCCAGGACTTATTCTTTGTAAGCCTAGTACTTATTCTATCGGTCACTTTTTGCCGAACCGCTAAGTTACGGGGACGTAAACACACCAGCATCGGTTGTCAAGCGATGTTGGGGGGACAGGGACAGACACACAAACATATTCACACACACACACACACATATATATATATATATACA
>NC_068981.1:27981979-27984551 GCF_001194135.2 Octopus bimaculoides
ATGATGGTGATGATGATGTATGATGATGATGATGATGATGATGTATGATGATGATGATGATGATGATGATAATGATGAGGATGATGATGATGATGAGGAGGAGGAGGAGGAGGAGGATGATGATAATGATGAGGATGATGATGATGATGATGATGATGATGAGGATGATGATGGTGAGGAGGAGGAGGGGGAGGAGAAAGATGATGATGATGATGATGATGATGATAATGATGATGATGATGATGATGATGAGGGGGAGGAGGAGCAGGAGGAGCAGGATGATGATGATGAAGTTGATGATGATGATAATGATGAGGATGATGATGATGAGGAGGAGGAGGAGGAGCAGGAGCAGGATGATGATGATGTAGTTGATGATGATGATAATGATGAGGATGACGATGTTGATGGTGAGGAGGAGGAGCAGGATGATGATGAAGAAGTTGATGATGATGATAATGATGATGATGGTGATGAGGATGATGATGATGATGGTGATGAGGATGATGATGATGATGGTAAGGAGGAGGAGGAGGAGGAGGAGGATGAAGTTGATGATGATGATGATGATGACGATGATGATGAGGACAATGATGATGACGATGATAATGATGATGATGATACTGGTGGTATTCATGCTGACAATATCGTAAATACATTTGTTTAACATGCAGGTGTCTGTTTCATAATATGGTTGTGTACACATTTTTTTCTTTTTTCAACGCCGTTCTTTCTTTCTTCAAGTTCCCTTTTATGTTTTGCTTTCCCTGTGAGTATTTCCTCTCATTTTAGTTAATGTTTTTTTTTATGTTGTTTTTATTTTGTTTGTTTTTTTTCCCCGTTTTTTCGTTCTTTGCGCGTTTTCTTTCTTTCATTCGTTTGCCCTGTATTTTCGTTCTTTCTTAATATCCGTCATTTTCTACGTGACAAACAGTATTGTCGGTACGAGTCGAAATCGCCGGCAGCCAAATTCCTGTTGTCGATCATAATAATCATCATCATCAACATCACCATTAGCATCATCACCATTAGCATCATCACCACCACCACCACCACCACCATTGTCATTGTCATCATCATCATCATCATCATCATTATCATCATCATCACCATTATCATATCCTCATCATCACCATCAAAATAACTTGACGACCTACTCTCTTCGTCTCCTCCACTGCACCTGTTCTCCTTTCTTTTTCTTCTTCTTCTTCTGATGATGATGATGTTGACGACGACGACGACAACGGTGATGGTGGTAGTGGTGGAGGTGGTTGTGATGATGATGATGATGATGATGATGATGATGATGATGATGATGATGGTAATGATCAGCTTATTAAAAAAAAAAACTATTTCCGATGTAGTTTTGCATGTTGATGATGAAAATCGCATACATTTTTAATAGAATTTAATATTAAAGAAGTTACAAGTAGTTAAAATTATGTCATTTTAGCCGATCGGCAATCTTCAATTAGCGGCATATTGTTTTGTGCTGATCTTCATACAAACCTTTACATGCTCTTTCAGCCTGCTAGAAATTGCAGCCAAATCGTACTTAAACTACTTTTCATAACGTCTAAAAACACAAAGGGCGCAGTATTGTGCCACGGGTCCATATATTTCCGCTTTTGAGGCTGGACTAAGCACTTTCTACGTGTCGAGTGTTGCTAATAACATTTAATTTAAAGTGAGTCTCCACGGATATAAAACTTCATCGAACTCATGAAACTCGAAAATTTTAAAGAAAGTTTAAACACCAAAGAAAATGGACGAAATATTCCGTCTCAGATGTAATCTTTGATCGAACTCACGACCCGCGAAACACTTGGAGTGCACTACACATATTCTTTTCTACTTTAGGCACAAGGCCCAAAATTTTGGGCGAGGGAGGGCCAGTTGATTAGATCTACCCCAGTACGCAACTGGTACTTAATTTATCGACCCTCGAAAGGATGAACGGCAAAGTCGACCTCGGCGGAATTTGAACTCAGAACATAAGACAAACGAAATCCCGCTTAGCATTTCGCCCGGCATACTAACGTTTCTACTAGCTCTCCGCCTTAGCGCACCACAGATATTAAATATACTTTCCTCTTACTTATGTTAATATTGTTAACAGTTTGGTGTATAACTTTGTTGTACAAATTTCACTGGTCATGAATACGATAAAAGATTTAAATCTGTGAAAACTGACTCCAGTTTGAACATTTTTAATGACTTGTAGAGACACCGTATTGTGTTATGCAACCATAATACACTGCAAAGCACATTAAACGTTTTTATAAATCAATACTGTGTTACACTGTGTTAGTAATGCTATTAAATCACTACTTATGGTTATCGCTACTGAATTTCTATACAAATTATAGCTAGTGCTGGTTATAATTTCTATAGAAAGTTTGTTGAAATATACTTAACAAGTTATATGTGTGTGTGTGTGTGTGTGTGTGTGTGTGTGTGTGTGTAGACGCGCGCACGCACACACACACACACATACATATATATTTGCCATGTTGGACCGCGGAAATCTACAAGTATATATATATATATATATATATATATATATATATAT
>NC_068981.1:27985522-27986302 GCF_001194135.2 Octopus bimaculoides
GACGACGACGATGACGACGACGAAGACCAAGACGAAGACGACGATGATGATGATTATGATGAAGATATTGAGGAGGACGACGACGATGATGAAGTCAGCGGCAGCGGTGGTGGTGATAGATGCTGATGTGGAAAATGATATTGTGACCGCAATGATGATGATGATGATGATGGTGATGATGATGGCGGAAAAAACAAAACAATGAAAGAGAATAAGGAGCGGGAGGCACATGTTGACAATATAGTAGGAATATGTCCACCCCATAGTAGGCTCTAGAATACTTTACTTTACTAATAAATAGCACTGGGTGGTCAAATCCTGCTTTAGTGATAAAACAAACATAAAACATAGAAAAAGTATCACCTTTCTGAATCAGCTTAATGTGGGAGGTCAAGGGAAAGAAAAGAAAGAAAGAAACTAACAAACAAACAAGGATGATAGAAAGGAAATAAGGTAGAAGACTGTCGGAAGTATTCTCAGCACTTCCAACTCGTCACTCACAAAATTTAAACAAATATCAAGGTAGAGAGAGAGAGGATATGCTGAAAGCCTTTATAGAAAGACTTTAGATACAAATGGATTTAAGTTACAAAACTACTGAGAACACTTTGGGAAAGACACATCGGAAAACATGACGGCAGTTTAGGTAAACAGAAATATATAAGACGCTATAGAAACGCCCACGCGTATAATAATAATAATAATAATAATAATAATAATAATAATAATAATAATAATACTCAATACAGTAACCATAAGAGCATCACAGCAAACCCCAGC
>NC_068981.1:27986312-27986545 GCF_001194135.2 Octopus bimaculoides
ACAAAAAATAATAATAATGATAATAATAATAATAATAATAATAATAATAATAATAATAATAATAATAATAATAATGATAATAATAATAAATTATGCCCGAATACAGTACCAGGTAGTGGCTCTCATGGCTCCTGATCTTAATTGATTGGAAGTGTTATCATGTACATTGTTTTGTGTTGGTAAAACAGATGGGCTACAGCAAATATTCTGCTCAATACCACAGATTTGCTTGT
>NC_068981.1:27986555-27987191 GCF_001194135.2 Octopus bimaculoides
TGGGCTACAGCAAATATTCTGCTCAATACCACAGATTTGCTTGTCAGTTGTTTGACCTTAACAAGTTGAGCATGTTCCTTGGTGGCTGATGATATGTGCATCTCTGATCATGAGCAGAATCAGTGGGGGAGCATCATAGCTATCTGTTGAGAGGAATTCTTTGGGGTTTGAATAATTCACCTTTGCAAACATGGGTGTTTTGCTCAACATCCTTAAACGAACCTTATTCGGGGACCTGAGCGGGATGGGCTACTCGACCTGAAGAAAATTCTAACTGGGCCCCACCTGCGAGGTCATGCGCTGTTTATCTTGATATGAGATCACCGTGTCGCGTGCATATGGTTGTGATGCATGTGCCTGGTGTACCCTTATCAGACGGGTAGTCATGATGGGTATATTGGGCTTCGTATATTTTACCCCAATGTCACTTTGAAGGCATGCACTGCTCTCAAACTCAATAATAATAATAATAATAATAATAATAATAATAATAATAATAATAATAATAATAATAGCAATAGTATGCCTAGCTGACAACAAAGTATGCGATAAAGAAGAAAGAAAAGTCGATAGATATGACAGGTTAGCTTGGGAAGTTAAGCAGCTATGGTCGATGAAAAAAGTAGCAGTGGTACC
>NC_068981.1:27987850-27989153 GCF_001194135.2 Octopus bimaculoides
ATGATGATGATGATGATGATGATGATGATGATGATGATGATGATGATGATGAGAAGAAGAAGAAGAAGAAGAAGAAGAAGAAGAAGAAGAAGAAGAAGAAGAAATTCTGGAAGACTAAGACGAAGATTATTCCGATAATAATTGGTACACTTCACACAACACCCAAAATGCGACGTATGAGAACCGAACGATATAGAAATTGGGAACTCGCATAGTCGACCAGCAGAAATTCTTATGTTATGCAAGAATCCTAAGAAACATTTGAGGAGACATGTTATGAGCAAAACGCAAGACACTATCCATTCTAATATATCTTCCTCCTCCTCCTCCTCCTACTACTACTACTACTGCTGCTGCTGCTGCTGCTGCTGCTGCTGCCACTACTAGTACTTCTACTGCTGCTTGCTAATGCTGATAACGATAATAATAACATAATAATTAATGATGATAAACGATCCAGGCTAATCGACCAGACATAATTATTGAAGACAGAGAAAAAAATACTTGTAGATTAATAGATGTAAGTGTTCCCTCTGATAAAAATATATCTGTAAAGAAATTTGACGAATTAAGTAAATATAAGGACCTAGAAATTGAAATACAAAAACGTGGCATCTTAAAGCGAGAATCGTTCCTGTTATTGTAGGTGCCCTAGATATGATAAAAAATGGATATCAGAAACATCTAGATAAGATCCCAGGAGAAACATGTCACGGAAAAATCCAAAAGATTGTGCTGACAAGTACTGCCCACATCCTTAGAAAAAAAAAACCTATCCATTTAAATGTGTTGTATTACATGAAGATATTTCATTACTGCCCCTGCCAATTCCCCTCCCCAAGATTTCAGTCATACTGTAATATCTCTTATCCTTCACTCGCCCCAGGGTACTAGGTGTGTCTCGGAAAGTGATTGTAACAAAGATGCAGATTAAAAGTAAAATAATAATGATAATAATAATAGCTTCGATATCCTTCAAATCTCATAGGTACTTTTTGGGTGCTGTGCCAAGTACATCAATTATCATTGGAATAATTTTCGTTTTAGTTTTCCAGAATTCTTTTCTTCTTCTTTTTCTTCTTCTTCTTCTTTTTCTTCTTCTTCTTCTTTTTTCTTCTTCTTCTTCTAAGTCGACCTCGGCGGAATTTGAATTCAGAACGTAAAGGCAGACGAAATACCGCTATGCATTTCGACAGGTGTGCTAACGTTTTTTTAAATTTCTTTATTGCCCACAAGGGGCTAAACATAGAGGGATCAAACAAGGACAGACAAAAGAATTAAGTCGATTACATCAACCCCAGTG
>NC_068981.1:27996661-28001758 GCF_001194135.2 Octopus bimaculoides
TATATATATATATATATATATATATATATATATATGATTGCATATATATATGTGTGAGATGAAATATCATAGATATATGTGTGCATATATATATATATATATTCATATATGCGCATATATATGTATTTATGTGTGTGTGTTTGTGTGTATAAAATCGAGTATATATAAAATCAAAATTTTATATTTGCATACGTGCATATATATAAATATTACGCGTCCCATAATTTCAATACTTATTATACGTTAATATAATGTAAAACACTGATTTAATTACTCGACATCTTGTATATTTCTATGTATTTAGTCATCTATGTGTTTGAGCGTTTTACATGGCCAGTTTCATGTGTGCGTATGCATATGTGTGTATTTGTGTGTGTGTTTGTGTGTGTATTTGCCATAATTACTTGGGAATAAGAGACGTCTCCAGCTTAGAATTTTAATTGCTGTTCAGCGCATGCTATATTTTATTATATTTCATCCGATATTTACACGAAGTTCTGAGATAAAGGTAAGTGAGTTCAACTTATTTGTGTAATTAAATTGTAGATGTTAATTCTCTAAAGAGTCATAATCAGGGTTTATTTGATTATTTGAATTCACACCAACAACAACAACAACAACAAAGACTTATGCAGCAGAAAAAAACAACAGCAATATATTTTAATGTATGTAGACATATACACGTGCATACTGACACACACTTATACATATATATATTCAAGCATATAGCTTTGGTTTAAAATGAAAATATCCAATCATAGCAGACTGAAAACCCACACACATTCGTTAAGAATAAACTTTCTTTTTTGTTTGCAATATCTTATCCGTCTAACGTCTGTTTCACGTATTGTACGACAGTAAAAATGTGTGGGCATGAATATTTCAGTATAATATTAGTAACTGTTTCAGTGGTGCAAATGAGTAAATCGAAACAAAAGACGCACATATACATAAATACATACATACATATACATACATATATATATAAATAAATAAATATGTGTGTGTGTATGCATTTATGTATGTATCTGTGTATATATATATATATATATATATATATATATTGGGTCATCCCATAAATAATACAGTTTTTTATACTTTTGTTTTTCAAAATTAAGACTAACAGACTTCCTTTTTAATCTAAAATATACTCTCCTTCATTTTCTACAATTCTCTTCCATCTATCAGGCAGTCTTGCAAGTTCCATCTTCCAAAATTCACTTGTTGGTGACGAAAAAGACTCCTCCAGTACTGTCCTGACCTCGTCTTCAGAATTCATATTTTTCCTGTCCAAATGATTTTGAAGGCTGCGGAATAAATGACAATCAGATGGTGCAATATCCAACGAATATGGTGGGTGGGGCATCGTTTCCCATTCAAACTGCTCCAGCCTTTAGAATGTCGTCTTTGCTGTATGTGGCTGAGCATTATCTACAAAGATGGTCATTTTTCTTCTAGCGCTGACTTAAGCAGCTCATGCTGCTTGCAGTAGATCTCCTGTGTTATCGTTTGCTTGAGTTTAAAAATTCAAAATGGACTAAATCTTTCATATTGCACCGAACAGATAACAGCATCTTACGTGGGTGAAGACCTTCTTTAGCGTGGGGTGTTTCTCTTTTCCCTACCCATTGTCTTCGGCGCTTGATGCTTTTATAGAGAATCCATTTCTCATTACCAGTAAGTATTCGATCCAAAAATGGTTCATTCGTGAGATGTGACAGCAAATAAGAGCACATATCCACTCTCTGCGCGCGACTCAGTACAATAATTGCAAATGAAAGTTTTCATTATATACTTTTACATCTTTAGTTATTCTGTTCATTTGTTCGTTTGGTTATTTTTTTTTCTTTTTTACTTCACTTTCCTATAGCTGCCGAAAACTGTCTTTGATACTGTCTTCCTCCCCCATTTCTTGAAGTTGGCAGCCAGGCTCTCGCCCGTTTCTGACACCAAAACTCACGACATATGCATTGCATCATATATGATGGATGTATTTTAGCTTACTCGCGAATTCCTGCTGTCAGGCAATTTTATTTTTTTCAAATCGTTTGTCAGGATTCACAATTTACTATATCTATTTGTTCCTTGTACTCTCATTTTTTTAACAATACAACAATAAAAACTTGTTAACTTACCATCCCTTTACACGTCCTAACGTGCTTTTATATAAATATGTACGTGTGTGTGTGAGTGTGTGTGCGTGCGTGTACGTGAGGGTATATGTGTATATATATATATATATATATATATATATATATATATATATACAAACAGTGAGAGAGAGAAATTCAAAATATACACCAATTGCCTGTTACTATAAAAAATAGATAGCGTCGCAAATGATAAAGGAAAACAGTGAAATGAACCCCTTCTCGGCATGAAAGCTTAATGAACGTAGCTCAACTAATACCCAATGTTTGCTCTATAAACTTCTTCATATTATCAATAAATGTTATAAACAAATTCTAATAATCGATGCAATGGTATTTTTTATTGCGGTGAGAAATATGTATACATTGTGTATTTCATGTACTTTATATATTGATCTGTCTAATTTCTTTATCCCTACATTTGCTTCCATACCCGCTCAAGTTTGAATAGTTTGAGCACTACCACGTGTATTCTATGCAGAAAACATCTGGATCTCATGGTCTTGCACAATGTATTTTTGTAACTATTCTTTTAGTTAAAGAACAACAAACGTGAATATGTGTAATATTTTTACTTTCCATGTTTGATATATTTGAATATAATGAGACTACAATGAAATGAATTTTGCAGCTTCTTTGAATACTGAAGAAAGTGCAATAGAAAACCAGCAATCAAAAACAATAGGATCGCGTTATATTCATTTCAAAAGAAGGTAGCAGCCCACAACAATTACTTTTTGAAACATTCCTTTCACGAGTGAATATATCTTTGAAGCCCATTGAAAAATCTGTGGTCTTAAACTACTTTTTCTAGTTTCTACACTAATAAAAAGAAAAAAAAGAAACATTTAAAAAATGATGCTGTTTGTGTCTGTTCCAGGGTGTAGTCGCGTAGTGAAAGATGGCGCTGCGTAGTGGATGACGGCGGATGTGCGATGAAAGATGTTTAGTGAAGAGTACAAGATTCTTAGCCACATACGTAATCCACATGTGTGTGCCAGTTTTGGCTGTAGTCAGCTAGTTAGTCATGTCAGCGAGTAGAAACCTCAGCAATGTTTTGCTTCACTTCATTTTTTGTCTGAGTATTTTTTTTTATTGCTTATGGCATTGTATTTTGTTGATTTTATTTTGATTTTATATTTGACTTCTTTTGCTCTTGCTATTGTTTCCTTATTATTTGTCGATAGATTGCACTTTAGTTCAAGATAGACGAAACAGAAAGATAAGAAACGAATAGATGAAGTACAAAAGGAAAAAGAAAAAGAATGAGAATCAAAGATGGAAGAAAACTATTGAGATGGGGGAAGAAACAAAGAAAAGAGAAAAATAATATTAAAACTGGTACAAAGAATTTTAAAAAAATCAAAGAAGAAAAGCAAATAAAATCAGAGGGAAAATGTAAAATCCAAGAAAAGAAACAAAAATGAAAATAAAACGAGTTTAATGAAGAGGAGAAGAACGTTGTGGAGTGGAATGGATATAGAAAATGAATAATAAAGCAGAAAGAAAAAAGGGTTTGGAATAGGAATGTAAACTGTTTTCCGAACGAGAAATGGAATCTTGGAAAATAGTGCGATTTGGATTTAGTTAAATTCGACAATTAGGGCACTAGGTCTTGCTTGGTTCCTTTAAAACAGGTCTGTGTTAGAAATAATGTGCCTTGCAAATCATGGCAAGAATGAGTTTAAGGCACATGGGATGAAAGAAAGGCTTCCTAAGTTAAGTTTTGCTTTGAAAACAAAATACGTATGTACAAATATATGTTAATATATATGCGTGTACGTATGCGTGTGTGTGTGTGTGTGTGTGTGTGTGTGTGTGTGTGAGTGTGTGCGTGCGTCGGCATTGGTGTGTATGTGTGTGTATTTGCTATTTAACATTCAAATCATTTCAAATATGGAGCATCATTCATCACAGTTTCTTTATTTCCTTTTACTTATCCCGCTGGCTTTCTTTTCTCTGAAGGAAGATCTACATGGTAGATGATACATTGTAGAAGAAAAGTTCGACATAACATCATCAATTATCTAGTTGAAGAAATGCGCTAGAAGATGTTTTGTCTCTTCCTCACTTCACTCAAGCATTCCACGTTTCAACAATGCACTTTATTTCACATCTTTCAACCATTTATTCCCTTTACTATTGCCCGATTCTCTTCTGTTATTCTGTCTTCTCATCACCAATTTTCATTCTTGCAATTATTTATTTTGAACCACCCAGGTCGTAATCAGTTAGCAGTTCCAACCAAATTTCTGCCAAAACTTACATCCATTCTCTTCTTTTAACTCACTCTCATTCCCTCTTTGATTCTCTCTCCTGTCCCTCTCTCCTCTCCCTTTCTCTTTCTCCCTCTCTTTCATCTCTCTGTCCGTCTATTGGTCTCCCTCCCCCTCTCTCGTACTCTTTCTCTCTTTCTTTCTTTGCCTTTCAGATATAAAGCCAGTTCTTGTTTTCGTTATATTCTAAAATTCTTTTTTCTATAGAAGAAAAGAATACGACGAATATTGTAACTTTTCGCTTTTTCAAGCTGAAGCTTCACATTCTCTTTACAACTATGCTAGTAGTTTGATTTGTGGGTTTACTCTTTTACTCTCTTACTTGTTTCACTCATTTGACTGCGGCCATGCTGGAGCACCGCCTTTAGTCGAGCAAATCGACTCCAGGACTTATTCTTTGGAAGCCTAGTACTTATTCTATCGGTGCTTTTGCCGAACCGCTAGGTTACGAGGACGTAAACACACCAGCATCGGTTGTCAAGCGATGTTGGGGGGGGGGGACAAACACAGACACACAAACATATACACACACATACATATATATATATATACACATATACGACGGACTTCTTTCAGTTTCCGCCTACCAAATCCACTCACAAGGTTTTGGTCGGCTCGAGGCTATAATAGAAGACACTTGCTCAAGGTGCCACGCAGTGGGAATGAACCCG
>NC_068981.1:28001768-28002593 GCF_001194135.2 Octopus bimaculoides
TGCTGGAGCACCGCCTTTAGTCGAGCAAATCGACTCCAGGACTTATTCTTTGGAAGCCTAGTACTTATTCTATCGGTGCTTTTGCCGAACCGCTAGGTTACGAGGACGTAAACACACCAGCATCGGTTGTCAAGCGATGTTGGGGGGGGGGGACAAACACAGACACACAAACATATACACACACATACATATATATATATATACACATATACGACGGACTTCTTTCAGTTTCCGCCTACCAAATCCACTCACAAGGTTTTGGTCGGCTCGAGGCTATAATAGAAGACACTTGCTCAAGGTGCCACGCAGTGGGAATGAACCCGGAACCATGTGGTTGGTAAGCAAGCTACTTACCCATTTTTATTACATTTTTTTTTCTACTCTAGACACAAGACCCGAAATTTTTGGGGATGGGGCCAGTCGATTAGATCCATCACAGTACGCAACTGGTACTTAATTTATTGACCCCGAAAGGATTAAAGGCAAAGTCGACCTCGGCAGAATTTCAACTCAGAACGTAAAGACAGACGAAATACCGCTAAGCATTTCGCCCGGCGTGCTAACGCTCCTTCCAGCTCACCGTCTATTTCTATTGCATATTTTTGTGCACCCGCATGCACACACACACTTCACCCACACAATATATATATATATATATATATATATATATATATACTCACACACACATCCATTAGAAAGCTCATCATGCTAGTTAATCACGAGTACAAATTTTCTTAAATTTCATCATTAATTTTCTCTATATATTTTATAATAATAATTTAAAGCCCTGAGTTCTATGATATTATTTTCTCTTCTGTTTTGTTA
>NC_068981.1:28002894-28007528 GCF_001194135.2 Octopus bimaculoides
GTGTGTGTGTGTGTGTGTGTGTGTGTGCGCACACGTTAAATTAATTATCTTTTGCAGCAATTAATTCCATGTCTGAAAAATGAATATAAATAAATGAATGGACGTCATTTTCAACAAATGATGTTTCCAGCTGTTAAATCATCAGGTCTGCCTATTCATTGTTGTAGTGTAAATGACTGAGTATTCCGCAGAACACTTGTGCCATTCACGTAATTGCTGATATTGATGAATGAGCACAGTAGTGTGACAAAATTGAACCTTCAACCTACGTTTAGAATGTATTTGATTGCTTTGCAGAGGGCGGCCGACTACGAATTTTCCCTCACAAAGCTTTGGCTGACTCTAAGTTTTCATGAAAAATATTTGCACAAACGATGCACAGTAGGATCGAACTAGGTATCACGTAATGAAGAAACTAGCTTCTTAGTTTCTCAAATTACTTTCCTTCCAGACCGAGGTACTAGAGCATATTAGAAACTCCGAAAATTTGGTGTCGGATAGTCTCCATTCAGAGAAGAAATTTTTGTTCACTCAAGTTAAGCACCAACTTAGTGGACACGTCTCCGGTTTTTGAATGATCAACCATTTTATCCTCTTCATCTGGTTTCTTATCTGCAATAGGATTTAATGTATACCTACGCGGAGAGATTGTCTCATAGCTCATTTTTAATTGTTCACTCTTGTTAGCTTCACATACTGGTCATAGATTTGATAATCTAATATCTCGACGGTAAAATGAATAAGATAATGTACTTTTGTCTTCATACAATAATCTACACTGCTGATAAAAATAAAACTTTATCGAGCAGATCAAATTATTCTAATTCATTGATTGTTTAAGTCTCTCAATTAAAACATTTCAGAATTTTATGAGTTACTATTGGAATGAGAGGTATGACCATGGACTTTGCATGCATTCCCAGACTGTTGAGATTAATTCGGTTGCTGTTGTATATGGACACTTTAAGGCCAATATTCCCAGTAGAAAACCATCAGCGGTGGAAAGAAATTCAAAACGTTGCAGCTTTGGCTTTTAATAACCTGGTGAAACGTTCTCCGGTGATTCTGGAAAGAGAAACCCAATAAAGGCGAAGAGACAAAGAGAAGTGTGTCAGAATATTTACGATAATTATCCTTTATATATATATGCATGTGTGTGTGTCCACGCGCGTTTGTGCATGTAGTGGGTGGGGGCTTAGATGCACACGTACGTTTCATATTCTCTGTTCAAATCTCGATAATGTAAGTATTCCAGTTTCAAACTCTGGAGTCACTTTCAATGAATATTCTTTTCTACAAAATGTGTGCCCTTGCATTTATGTCAGAAATTGTTTTGCATATTATAATGTATGCTTACATTTGGATGCACAAAGTATAATTGTTAATTTTAACTCAAGGCCAGCAATTCTGAGAGCGTGTCGATTTACATACATCCTAGTACTTTACTTTATCGACCTCGAAAAGATCAATGGCAAAGTAGTCATCAGACCGCAAAAAAGAATTGGAAGAAATGCTATTAAACATTTTACTCAACGCGCTATGGATACTGCTAGCTGGCCATTTATGGATGCATTTCATATTATTTCAAATTTTGGCAGTGGGACAACAACCTTTTGAGAAGAGGGCGAGTCGATTACACAGGCCCAAGATGATGAAAAGTATAGTTGACTTCGATGGGATTGAACTCACAAAGCAAAACGTCGGGTGAAATGCCACTGAGTAAGTTGCTCGATGCGCTAACAGTTCTACTAGCTCAGCGCCTTATGGATAGACATAATATTGATTTTAAATTTTGGCACAAGGCCAACAATTTCGGGATAGGTGTAAGTCCATTACCACGACCCTAGGAGGAAATACAAAAGGATGAAAAACAAGTCAAACTCAGCAGATTTTGAATCTAGAACTTGAAGACGGACGAAATGCCGCTAAGCATTTTGCCTGATGTGCTAACGATTCTGCCAGGTCGGCGACTTGTAATGGATATATTAAAATCAAGAAAAAGTACCAGTTGTTCACTAGAGTCGATGTAATTAATTTACCTTCTCTCTCCTATGAAATGGCTAAAATCAAGCTTCTTACGGTATATCAGCGATTAAAGTGTTAGAAAGAGAAACGAGCTCAATTTTTACTTGGTTCTTGCATTTTATTCGTCTTCTTTATGTTGTTGTGTCTTTTTAGAAAATTCCCTTTTTTAAAAAATAATATAAATGCATATTCGCTATTTCACCAAGTTTAGTAATAATTAAAATCAAATAAAATCCCTATTTAATTGATGTAATTTATATCTCTAAGAGAAAGCTCTACTTGAAAAAAAATTACGTGTTTTATTTAAAATGTAAATTCGAATGACAGTTTTTAATTATGAAAATTCTAAACTAAACATTATAATTATGAAAAAAAAATTCAGAATTTTTTGTAAGTATAAATATCAATGTAAGATGTGAATAAACAGTTCATTGGGGTTTATAAACTATAGGAGAGATAAAATTTCAACACACATGCACTACACAAGTACACATAAGCCTTCCCTACACACTGCTTTAAAGACTTCGTATGTGGCACTGGCATTGGGTTCTTTGTATCAAGACAAATAAGTGCATTAGTGCATAATTGCATATATATACATATATATATATATGTATGTTTGTAAATCTATATACATACATATATACATATATATATATGTATGTATGTAAATCTATATACATACATATATACATATATATATATATGTATGTAAATCTATATACATACATATATACATATATATATATGTATGTATGTAAATCTATATACATACATATAATATATATATATGTATGCATATACGTATGAGTATATATATATATATATACTGATGTAGCCAATTTCAGGCTACTGTACTTGAACTTATAACCGTAAACAGAAGTGTTTAGTTTAACTAAAAACATTCTCAAATGGGGCAAGTAGCAGAACTCTTATATAAATTATGGTTTGTTCATTATTTCCTCCAACAGTTTGGATAATTTCTTCTAGAATTATTATCTGTAGAAGTCGTGTCCTTGTATATCTAATTAATCATGATTCAAGTAGATATATGCCATGGCTAACTACGGTGGTAGCTTAACTCTTTCGTTCTTGTAAGATCTTCTCAGTGTACCATAAGCAAAGCAGATGGCCTGACGTCAGATTGACTAGAAGCAATAGATTTTGGTATCAAAAAATAATTCAATAATTATTCAATTTAAAATATGATATTAGCATATATGTGAGCGTGTTCCTGTGTCTATGTGATTATGTGCACGTGTGACTGTATGATTGTGATTGTGCCTGTGTGATTGTGTATGTGTGTGTGTGTGTAAAATGTAATACACATAGTAATATTTATATGGACACATACCACAGACTCATATATCGATACATACGTTTCAGGGTATACAGCAAATAGGAACGCCAACATAATTTCTAATTGTCGGTGTTCTACAGTTATATTCAGGAAACATTTACAATACTGAGAAATATTTAGAATAGTGAAAAATGTTCATCTGATAAACAGGGATGAAATTTTGCCAAAAGAAATGTCCATATTTGGTGGCTGAATGATAAAAACTGTTAGTTAACTCAATATATTTGAATTAAAAGTTTGTGTATTCCCCATTCTACATAATGGGCGCTAAAAATTCTTCGGTAGAGATGTACTATGAACAAAAGTGACTATTACTCTGAAGACTTTTTTAATGTATCCCGCAATACTTCTACTGGTAACAATAATTAGTATACTTGAATTTCTCCAGAGGAAAACTGCCCCATAGGTTATTCAAACTCCGTAAGATCCTGACATCAAATGGAAGAAAAGATGGAGTTACTTCCGTTTAGTTCTGAACGTTTCGAAAAAAATTTGTCATGATACAGATGGCATCAGCTAAATAAAATAAATGATTAATGAATTACAAAGTCGAGGTGATCTACATATTATGGGTTGGAAGTGAACTCCTCTCTCAAGAGAATTATTCACATGTTCTCTCATGAGACATTATACTGCTGATCGGCACTCCAGAGACCTGGGAGGGAAAAGTTCAGAAAGACAACAAACTGTTATGCTTCGTTATATTTCCTATAATTTTGAGAAAGCAACTAATATTAGCAGAAAGCGTAACCAATCTTGGTCCCGTAAAATTGCATGAAGTCGCCTTTTGAAGTGTATTACTTTCCAGTCGAGACCTCAGTGCAGTTACAATACGTATAATAAACGAATAAAGAAAGCATTGTTTTTAAGCATTTAACATGGAATAGAAAATATTGATGACTAGCAGAAATACCCGGCGTTGCCCGGGTTAAAGAGAATAATGAAATCTAAAAACGCCGTCTAGACTACGCATCATCTTTATATATAGAGATGTATATACACACACGCACCCAAACACACGTATATATATGTATATCAATATAAATATATGAAAGTCAATGAAGTTTCGTAAAAGAAGGTGATCATGTACATACTTTCTTGCTGTTGTGATTATAACACCTCATTGTAAACTATGTTCCTTGTTTTCCCTTGTGGAGCATATACAAATAGGTTTTTTGTTGCTACCCACTCTTGAGCAGCCAACATACAGTTGTCCATGTGAGAAGCAGGGCTCTTCCAAGAGACAGTG
>NC_068981.1:28010165-28011792 GCF_001194135.2 Octopus bimaculoides
GTAGAGTCTTTGTCTATAAGATTTTATAAAGTTTAAGGCCTTTTTTTTACATCAACTGAAGGGATTTTGCTCATTTATATTTAATTAGATCTGAAATTTAATTAGATCCTGCCGAATACTCTCAAGGCAACCAGTTGCCTTAAAGTTGGAAATGAGATACCTTTTCATTTTAGGGTATTATTTATCATAATTTAATGTTTGAAACTAGCAAAATTTTCACTTTTATTCGTTCGAGTAGTGATAAACATTGACTGCCTTGACGTCGAAAGCTTATGATCGTATATATATATATATATATAGATAGATAGATAGACAGATAGATAGATAGATAGATAGATAGATAGATAGATAGAATATATATATATATACATATGTATGTATATATGTATGTATGTATATGTGTGTGTGCGTTTAATGATTTATATATGTTTATATATATATAGATATGTATATCTTAGTTCTTTCAGCTATTGAACTGCGGCCATGCAGGACCACCGTCTGGAAGGGTTTAATCAAACAAATAGAGTCCAGAACTTATTTTTCTACTACCTCCCACTCATTCCGCTAAGTTATGGGAGTGTAAACAAACCATCACTAACTTCCAAACTGGCTGGGGGCAAACACACAAGCAAAAAGTCACATACGTATGTATATATATATATACGACAGGCTTCTTCCTTCATATGGTTGGCGACTTCACTTTTGACAGTGCAAAAATGTAATCCTTTCATGCAAGCACCTCCCGACTGACCACTTCTGTTTCTACTTCTCACTATACCCTGGTCACTGACTCCTCCATCTTCCTGTTCTGACTCTCATATATTGAATGGTACCTCCCAGGTGTCGTCGAAACCACAATAATATCTGTGGTGCAGCTGATGATGGTGCTATGTTGAATTGTTGGTATGGCTGTTTTTGTATATGCGGAATAGTGCTTTAGCACATCCTTTATATATACATATTGTCTACTTGAAAACAACTAACAAAGAGCGCAATCCTCTTAAATTTGTTGCAAATGCTAGGCTTCAAACTCTTTCATATGTAGCCAGATCATAAGTAAACAGCGGCTTCAGAACCGCAAGTAGTCCAGCCGTGAGTTTGATTTTTTTTTATTTAAATTATTAGAGAATTATATAGAAAGGCTATCGTACTAAAATCCAAATTAGCGCTCCCATATCACAATTAAAAAGCTCGACTCAGAACACATTCTGGTTTGATTTCAATGATCCTAAGATAAAAAATGCTATAAGGGAGAAGTTAGACTCACCAAGGAATTATATAGAATAAAAGCACTAATTCTAGTGACATCTAACAGAGATATATGTAAACAACTAACAAACCATTAACGAACATTGAAGTGGAAACGTACGAAGACAGACATAAAAGAAGAAATACAGTGGGCAACAGAGAGGGTATGTAACAATGGTTTCAATAAAGGACTCGAATATATTTTGAACCATCAGAAAATAGACCTTGTCAATTTAAAATCCAACTGATGCTAGCGAAGTACTCTCAAAAAGCCATAAATAATTAAAACGATGAACTGAACATCTTCAGTAAATGTGCAAAGTGTCTAGTTACACAAGCCTAGTTACAAAGCGTCTAGTTACACTGAAATTGATAAAAT
>NC_068981.1:28012658-28015133 GCF_001194135.2 Octopus bimaculoides
GAAAAATAATTATTTTTTGTTTTAATTTCACAAATCCTGTTGTTTATTCGATTTTCCTCCATCTGTAAAAAATTATATTATTTTGAATCAACAGTTATTACTTGTAATACTATAAATAAGTTTCATTTTCAAAATTTCTTTTTGGAATATGTTTCTCGCCAATGAATAAATAATACCTTCCGGTAAACTGTTTTCGTCGATGTTTTGTAATTTAAAATTCCAGCAACGGCTTCCTTGCTGTCGCGAAAGCAAGGAAAATGCTGAAGAAATGAGAAGGCACACAACGCGGGATTATCTCAAATACCTGCTATAGTGGCTTACGCCTGCAAGCATAATTGATTTGTTTGCAAACAATAACAACAGGAGAAACAAGTGCTAATAAGTATCCTAAACAGCTAAGTCATTTTTTTTAGAGATCAGTGATATTGGGGATATTTGAGGGACGTGTGAGTACGTGTCAGTGTGAGAAAAATATGTAACAAAAGCGAAAACAGCTTTTACCGGAAATCGAA
The DNA here is from genome assembly GCF_001194135.2 of Octopus bimaculoides. NCBI lineage: Eukaryota > Metazoa > Mollusca > Cephalopoda > Octopoda > Octopodidae > Octopus > Octopus bimaculoides. The sequence continues at coordinate 28,013,171 of NC_068981.1, forward strand.
CTCGCGTGCATGAATTCTTCGAGAGATTTGTCATATTATTTCCATTGGTGTTTGTTTGATCATGAACAAGATATCTCAAGAACCGCTGCATGGATTCGGATGAAACTTTCCGAGACGTTTCACCTCGTGACTGGCACGAACTGATTAGATTTTGGGCTTGATCCGGTACCGAATAAGGATTCTGGATTATTTTTGCATTTTTTTTTTTTTTTTACTTAATTTTTGAGAGCGGACGGGTTCATTTTTAGTATTCTCGTTTGTGAGAGTAGTCGAATTCATTTCAGATGTTCTCATTTTAAAAATAATTTCTGGTTAATCGTTCAGAGTTGGTGCTGTAGTCGAGACATTTGATTTCCTGTTGCGTTTGATGTGTGTTCGCTTCACGTGAGTCTTGTTGTTGTTTAAATTGTTGAAGGTCTACTGCAATTAAATGTTGTATTACTGAGTTGCTAAATTTATTGTTACCTGTGAATTTTTATTTTCTTCCCCACTTATGAGTGAAGTTGTGAATAAGGAAAGTCAACCAGTTCCAGTAACTGGGAATAGTCTAACGGCAGATATACTGCAAGTCAGAGAAATTCGACTGAACGACACAAATTTTAAGAAATATAATGAATTGCTACGAAAGGAGGGAGACAGCCTGAAGCTGACGCCGCCCAAGGAAATTATGGAAAAAACAGACAAAAAGGATAAGTAATATATAGAACACTGTCTATCGCTACAAAAGGAGTTGAAATAGCTGCTCCAGAGGCAGTCGAAGAATGCTTGAAAGAAATCAAAAGCCAAACTAAGTATTACACCAGAGGAAAGTAATATGGAGGAGCGGAGGTAAGCTTCGCCAGTGAACAAGAAGCGATAAAACACTCCACTGTGCCTTTGGGATCCACCGAGTGGATACTGCTACCAATCTACAGTGGCAAACGTGTGGCCAGAGTTAGGATTGATAGAGTGCCCTCAGAAATTGATGAGGCGTGGCTGGTGGCAACCATCCTCTATAATACAGAAGAGGAAACTAAAATACTTATACCACAAGAACTACGGAGGTAAACTGCTGGGGATACGGCTTTGTGGTGACGGTCTACATCAGTTTGCCAGTCCTTCATGAAATCACAGAAGAACTAGTTTTGCCACATGAAACTAAGTTATGAGTCGTGGTGGAAAGAATATCTCCTATTTGCTTTCAATGTGGAGTACGGGGACACATGAAAGCCAAATGTCCCCAGAAACACGAAGAGGATGAGATAGAGAAAGAACAAGAAGAAGCGGTTTCAACCGTAGAGGAGCAAAGTATGGAAGAACAGTACACAGTAGTGAAGTGGAAGAAGAGTAACGCGGATTCACCACCAAAAAGTCCTAGGAAGAAAGGAAAAGGAAATGGAGAGGAGACGCGGAGTGTGAAACAAGGAAAAGCGAACGAGCAGAGAATAAAATGAAAGGCCAACAAAAGTACGTGACAAAGTCAAAGAGCGAAAACAGAGACCATTACCAACAACCAGCACGGAGGAGAAAGTACAGAAGAAAAAGAAAGATGAAAGAGAAATGATAACACTAAAGAATGAGAGACATACAGAGATAAAATTAGCAGCAACAGTAGAAGAGATTGGTGAAGAAAAACAGAGAGACACCGAAAGGAAAATAGTTAAGAAATATGATACAATACACAAGAAGTTTAGAGATAGAAAAGAAAGATTGCGAAAATGAAGAATGTAATTAGAATTAAATTGTCACCCAACGAGAACAATGTAGGTTTGAAAGCTGTTCTGTTGGAAAGAGAGGAGAAAGGTTAACGGAATTGTTTGGTGAAAAGTTAGAAGTGACACTGGTACAGTATCGTTTTGATGAATTGCCGCCGGTGGTGGCATTCGAAGATTTAACGGAGTATTTGGTGTAAATGAGAGTAAGTGAGGAAATTTAAAAACTGAATAATTAGTGATTTTGTGTAATTTTTTAATAAAAAAAAAAA
>NC_068981.1:28015401-28020764 GCF_001194135.2 Octopus bimaculoides
GAGAACAGGTGATAAAAGTTTTATGAAATTTTAATCCGGACATACGATCGCAAGTTAGAAATTTAATATGAAGAATCTTTATTAAAAATCGAACTTTGGATCCCCCCCCCCAAAAAAAATAAAGTAAAATGTCATATAAAAACAGTAAAATGAAACTGCCTGCTTATGGGGTGGGGGCAGGTAAGTCATTCCATCCTCATTTTTCATTGTATCCATAATTTCATACGATATGTGTTTTTATATACCCCATTGTATTGTTTTGTACGTCATTGTTCTGTTCCCTCTCTATAAGAGCCATATGCTCAATAAAAGAAATAAGGACGTTGGTGTTGCCTTGGCGGAGGCTTGCACTCTCTGAGTGCTCTTGTTACTATTATTTTCATCAGACAATACCATATCACCGAGTCCGATTTTATTCAGTTTAGTACTCGACTGTTATGGACTCTGAAAGAATTATAGGCAAAATGAACTTAACAGAATTTGAACTCAGAGCGTGGAGAGTGATAACTAAATAGCGTTAGGCATTTTGACCAATGCCCCATCGATTTTACCAGTCCAATGCCTTTCGTCTGGGGTAGCAGCAATATTTCTAAGCTTGTTAGTTACAAAACGTTGTAGAGCAGACAGCTTCAGAAACTGGTATCATTACCTTTGTTTTCACAAAGTGATAAATATATAGTAGCAGTGGAGACAAACCGGTAACAACATTGTTGCAAAGCAAATAAGTCGGGTGTGCTTGCGTTCACAGTCATTCTTGAAACGGAGCTCATGCTCACATTATAGAAATAAAGGATTAATTTGGTCTGGTTTTTAGAGTATACTTTAGAAAGATTTCTCTAGTAATTGGTTTTCGATCTACGGACAAAGAAACATTTCTAATTTTGTTGCTGTACTTATACGTAGGTCCAAGTACGGTAGCCTTCGAACATTACAATGCCAATTACAGATGTAATTAATAGATTTTTAGACAGTTGTGCAGTTGATACAATTGACTTCACTCACTGAAAAAAGGAAAAAAATATTTTAAATTTATTCCAGCATTATTTGTACTCAGCATCTAAAGGGACATAACAAATACAGAAAGTCATTTGGCCTGACATTCTACTAATGCAGCCATCTTGTAACCCCGGATAGAGTAAAACTGAAACATCACTAGCGATATCCAAAGTGTGAAACCTCAGCTTTATGTGCGTAATCTCTGTAATATGTTTTCGATTCCTTATTAAAATAATTTCACCTCAATTATGCAGCTAACCCTTTGGGTAGATCCACAATAAGCAATAACGAAACATCAAAATATAGATTTTAAACTTTTAAAAGCAAAATTTTATTGCATTTATATATGGTAATAATTTTCCAGATATAGACTATTTTCGAGATAGGTTATGGTCGAGAAGTTCGACCTCAACATATTACTGGTGCTCCATAGTGTTCTCCATCGGTGAAAGTTTGTGGCAAAAGGCTTACTGATATTATGGTGACCACTGCAAAGCTAGAAGTGAAATATCTAAAGACGAGAATGCAGTTTCGATTTACGGTTGATGTAATCATTTCTATAGCCTACGATATAAATGACGTTGAAAAATGTGAACGTCACAAGGCCCCAATCCCCCACTCTCTCAATTTCATCATAACTATCTTTCTTTCAAGAAATATTTTTCTAAAATATGCTTGGAGAAAAGCCATAACAGAAGAGAGAAGGAATCGAGAACAATAATCACAGTATCAAAAGTTGTAAAAGGCGAAACATTGTGAAAAAAATACAAAGAACATTATTGCTTCTGAAGCCCGATGTCAGCAAACGTTTTAGATGAGGTTTAGTTTATACCATCAATCCTAGAAACTGTCTGCTACTTTATTTTATCAGTCCCGATATGATGAAATGCAAAGTTGACCGCATCGGGTTTTGAACACAGAAAATGAAAGTTTCGCAGTAAGTTTTGCAAGGCATTTTTACTGACACCCAAACGATATAGCTAGGTCACAATAATACTAAAGAAATAAAACATAATGCTAACAAAGCAACCACCATTTGATCATTGTGTGTGTGTGTGCGTGTGTCCCAGTTTATTTTTAACTTCTTAGTTCATTTCAATATCTTTAATCCTTTTATATAATTTTCGCAATAAAGTATAATGCCACCTTCTGATTTAACCATTTCAACTTACTTATTATTTTTTTTCCAAGAACGTCACTCTTGATGAGTGTTTAATTTTAATTATTCACTCGTATTTCACTGTCGTCTTTGTGCTGTGATATTTGTAGGCTGTAGTAAGGGGGTGATGAGTGTGATCATTTTTAATTAGTTATTTGATTGATGTTATTATTATTGTTGTTGCTGCTGTTGTTGCCGCTGCTGCTGTTGTTGTTGCCGCTGCTACTGCTGCTGTTGTTGCCGCTGCTGCTGTTGTTGTTGCCGCTGCTACTGCTGCTGTTGTTGTTAACATCACCTTTATCATCATCATCATCGAAGCGCTGAGCTAGCAGCATCTTTAGAGTGTCAGACAAAATGCTTAGTGATGATTCCTCCGAATCATTACGTTCTGAGTTCAAATTCAACAGCGTCTGTACCAACATAAATAAATCAAATACAGGAACAACAACAACAGCAGTAACACATACCACTACAGCAGCAGATGCATAAACTGTTGAGACAGTAACAACAGTGGCACCAACATCCCCAACATCAAATTTGCCAGCAGTAGCAGCTGAGGTAACGAAAAATAATGATTATAACAAAATAATCACCACCCAGATTATATCTCAAACCGGCGCTCTTACCTCCTTTCGTCTTATACTTCTCCATCCTACATGCCCAGCTATGTAAATGCACACACAAGAAAACTTGGTCTAGCCTACGACTAGGTCGGAGTCATCTCCTCTGCAAAAAAGAGAAAGGGAGAGAAAAAGACAAAATGTTTAACAGTTTTTCGTTTTTGGTCTTCTAGCTCTTGGCGTTTTGAGTCTAAAAAATCTGCCCATATCAACTTTGTATTTCATCCTGTCGGATGAAGTACCAGTTCAGCGTTGGGGTTGATACAATCAATGAAACAACTCCCCTGAAATTACTAGAATTGTGCCAAAATTTAAAGTCATTATTAAAAAGCACCGAAAAGTGGTGAGCTGGCAGAGTCGTTAGTACGCTGGGAAAAATGCTTAGCAGTATTTCGTCTGTCTTTACGTTTTAAGTTCAAATTCCGCTGAGGTTGATTTTGCCGTTAATCCTTTCAGGGTCGATAAATTAAGTGCCAATGAAACACTGGGGTCAGTATAATCGACTAGTACCCCCGCCAAATTCCAAGCTCTGTGCTTATAGTATAAAGGATTATTAAAAGGCAGGGACGAGGCAGAATCGTTAGCGCGTCGGATAAAATGCTTTCTTCATAATCATTGCGTTCTAAGTTCAACTCTTGCATTTCATCCCACTGGAGTTGATAAAATAAAGCTCTAGAGTTGATAGTATCAACTAAAACCCTCATCTCAACTTCTTTTGCTTTCGCCCTTTAAAAGCCTAGCCAGGCCCATGGGCCCGGTTTCCCGGTTTCTATGGCGTATGTGTTCCCCAACTCCACCAGCTGGACGGGACACCAGTCCATCGCAGCTTTACTCAAGAAACAGTGAGAGAAAGTTGGGGCGAAAGAGTACAACAGGGGTCGCCTCCACCCCATGCCGGAGCCTCGTGGAGCTTTAGGTGCTTTCGCTCAATAAACACAAACAACGCCCCGGCTGGGAATCGAAACCACGATCCTCCGACCGTGAGTCCGCTGCCCTAACCACTGGGCCACTGCACCTCCACCCTCATCTCAACACTGTGCCAATATTGAAGAACTTATCAATTTACCTTGTGTGTTTCAATGTCTCCAAGGTTTAACTTTCATCCAAGTGGCCCGACATATTAAGTACTACATGAGTGGCGTAGTCGATTGACTAGAGCAACACCCTCCTTCAAAATTTCAGGCCTTGTGCCAATAGTAAAGAGAATTATTACTATCATGAAAACGGTGACTTTGCCCTTAAATTTAAGAAATGATCATTACAGTAATATATTATTTTAACCAAAGTTTCACTTATTTTGGTTTCAAATTTTAGCACAGGGCGAGTAATTTCGAGGGAAGGTTAAATCAATTACAACGGCTCCAAAGTTCAACTGGTATTTATTTTATCGACCCAGGAAGGATGGAAGGCAAAGCAGACTTCAGCGGAATTTGAACTCAGAACGTAAAGACGGACGAAATGCCGCTGAGTATTTTGAAGTTTCAACAGTGTTAGTTTCAAATTTTAGCACAAGGCCAGCAATTTGTGGGGAGAATTAAGTCGATTACATCGACTCCAGTGTTTAACTGCTACTTATTCTATCTATCCGTGAAGGATGAAAGGCTGAAGCGTCTCAGGCGAAATTTTAACTCAGAACGTTAAGACGGGTTAAATGCCACGGAGCATTTTAAAGTTTCACCTATATTAAAAACAGATCAGTGAATCAGATGGAAAGAAAGCTGAGAGAAAAAAATAGAAAAATACAAAGAACAATAGTAAAAAGGAAAGAGACACATAGAGAGGAGAGAGAAAGGAAGAGAAAGAAAGAGAGAGTAGTAAAAGCTTGCAACTGGTATATCAATTTGTCTAATTTAATTGTCGTAGTAAATTACTTCATTAATTCAGATTTCACACTACAAGAAGTCCAGTCGTCTCTTTATTTTCAGAGGAGTGAATAATTAGAAAGAACATTCTTCTACTTTAAGTAATTTGACCCCGTTATATTTATTTATTTATTATGCTGCTTTATTTTATTTTATACTTTATTATTATATTTTATATAATTTTTTTTATTTTATTTGTTGATATGGAAACTAAGAACAACTTTTTTTTTTAATATTTTATTCATCGTTTGTCCAACAGACATAGTCATACACAACAAAACAGAAACATGCATATATATATATGTGTGCGTATTAATTTGTACACACACACACACACACACTCATACACATCCGCACGCGTATATATGTGCATATATATATATATATATATACATAACACACCCACATATGTATATAAAGGAATACGCATATATATGTGTGTATACACACACACACACATATATGTATATCCGACAAACGGAAATTTTCCATCTGCCAAATTGATTCAAAAGCCATTGTCGTTTCAAGTCTCTGTGGTGCCATGCGGCGGGACGCTGCCATGCATGCGCTTATAACATGCTTTGTTTTTTACTTTGCTTCAAAATTGAGCTTATAAACTTTTGATACTATTTCTTGGTACTAGTATTTATTGAATCAGTGCGTAAGTTATTATTTTCAGAATGACTTTCCCAAGGCAATGATATATATAACTATATATATATATAT
>NC_068981.1:28021375-28022718 GCF_001194135.2 Octopus bimaculoides
ATATATATATATATATATATATATATATATATATATATATATATATACCATATATGTTTGTATATATATGTGTATATATATATCATATATGTATGTGTATATATATATATACATGTATGTGTGTGTATATATATATATACATGTATGTGTGTGTATATATATATATGTATGTATGTGTGTGTATATATATATATATATATGTGTATATATATGTATGTATGTGTGTGTGTATATATATGTGTGTGTGTGTGTGTGTGTGTGTGTGCGTGTGTGTGTGTGTATGTGTACGTATATGTAACTTTTTATGTATGTATGCATTTAACTACGTATATGTAGATCTGAAGTAAATTGTCTTTTTTAACACAGTACGTCAATAAAAGGATTTTTCCCGGACTAGAACCACAGCCTCTGGTTTATCAGCTGGGCACATACATTAAACAAAGAAATAAGCTATTATGCTACTGAACAGTTTAAAGCAATTAAACCAAGTATATTTTGTATATTAGGCACCATGAATATTGTTTTTACTATTCCAAAATATCCAATCTAAATATATGTTTTTAATGAAGTCTGTTTAAACAATTGCGCAGTTCTACCACTTCAAGAAGTCTATAGGTTTAAAATGCGAAAATGGGTTGTATATATCCAGCCTGCAAGACTAGAAAGGCTCTGAATTTCTCTTTAATAAAGTAGCCTAAAAAAATTGAATTTCATATTTCTCTAATGTACATAGTTGGCATGGCTTTTATTATGGTTACATGTGTTAGCACACGAGAAACACTTTCGTAATAAGGTTTTTTTAGCTATCAGACGTATTCCCAGAACGAATTGATTTACCTTCGACTACTGTGACTTAATGAAAATTGTATCGGTGGTTTTCTTTTGTAAGGGCTTCAGTTACTCTGCTGTAAAGTATAAGAGCCTTGCAAACCAGAAGACAGAGCTGTGTCAGTATAGTTTCAATTATATGTCTGCTTCATATTGTTTTGCAAAGTAGTGTTAGCTTGGGTATCTTTTGAGAGCTATCAGATTATAATCCTTAAAATCAGGCGTGGCAGCCTCGAAGAATTTTAGTGAAACGAATCGACGCCAGAACTTATATATTTTACGCCTGGTGCTTATCCTATCGAATTACCCTGCCGAACCGCTAAGTTACGGATATGTAAACAAACAGCGTTTGTAAAGTGGTGGTAGGGGGACAGATATACGCGTGCGCACACACTCATGCACACACGCACGCATATCTATCTATCTATCTATCTATCTATCTATGTATCTATCTATCTATCTATCTATCTATGTATCTATCTATCTATCTATCTATCTATCTATCTATATATATA
>NC_068981.1:28025093-28027999 GCF_001194135.2 Octopus bimaculoides
GATGGAGGGAGAGAGAGAGGAATGGAGAGAGAGAGAGGGATGGAGATAGATAGATAGATAGATGGATAGACAGACAGATAGATATTGATAGAGAGAGAAATTGAGTGAGAAAGAGAGAGATTTCAGTGCCTATGTACATATGTATATATATTTGTGTATATTTGTGCCTGGATCTAGATTAAACTTTTATAATATATACTCTAGTGAAGGAGGCGTTCTAATTAACAATACTATAAAAGTTGACCACTTAACACTTTGTAGACACTTTCTTTGTTTGTAATTTATTTATTTCTGTCTAACCCTTAGTACTTGGTCTCATTTTATCAAAACAAAAACAAACTGCTGATCATGAACAGGTAAACAAAAGCAGATAAAATAATTTCACTTTTAAATACACAAATGGACTTTGTAATTAAAATTCAATTAAAAGCAATACGTAAGTTTTGATATTTATTCAACTGTCAGGATTTTTGTTTAATAATGAGCAATACATAGTTGAAAGTATATACATATATACACGATAGGCTTCTTTGAGTTTCCGTCTACCAAATCCACTCACAAGGCTTTGGTCGGCCCGAGGCTATAGTAGAAGATAGTTGCCCAAGATGCCACGCAGTGGGACTGAACCCGGAATCATGTGGTTGGTAAGCAAGCTACTTACCACACAGCCACTCCTGCGCCTATATTAAATATAATTCTAGATTACAGCATTGAGTTAATCGGTATTCTATGTCCTTCTCCATGGATTATCTTAAGACGGTTCTATTTAGTGGCGAGTATAATTCTTCATACATACATACATAAGTATATTATATGCATATATATATACGCATGTACACACACGCCCACACGCCCACACGCCCACACGCATGCACACACAAACACACATGTCATACGCCACATATCCAAGTTTGGAGTATTCTATATACATGTTGGCATATATTTAAATGCAATACACCCGCCGAGTCAATTTAATAATTATATTCTCCAACAATTATTTGATATTTTTCTCCCAACTGATATTTCTTTTACGATCTTAACTAGTGTATAAGATTTTCTGTGCGATTGTTTGTGTAGTTCCTTGCTCGATACACTTCGTTGCTTGGGCGAGGGGCAACCCCTCCTAACTAAAATTGTTCTACATTTGGAATCAGGCTAATCCCAGGAGTATTTCTATACTTCTGTGATCCATTGTCCTGCTGTGCAAATCCGGTCCACCCTAAAGCACTTTTACTTTTTATTATCAGCAATATAAAAATAGAAACGGAAGTTTAAAGAGCAAACAAACAGGGTATTGGTTGCCGAACTATATTTAACCTATTCAAATTTTTTTATAAAAATCACTGAGAATAATTATCATTTTGTTAACATTTACATATACGAGGGGGTGTTGCAAAGTTCTTGCCTTTGGGTAAAAATATACAGGAGGATCAGTTAATTATGATTATATTCAACATATTTGATACTCAGGTTCACACTCTTATTGCAGCACACCTTTAGTTTTTCTAAGCCCTGTAAAAGAACTCGGAAGTTTGGGCGTCCAGCCAGGCCTTTCGCAATATCTTTAAAACCAGGAACTTTTCAGCAAACCTTCTTTGTAAGACATTCTTCATATTGATTTCGGATTAGATATCTGTGAGTAGTAATTGTAATTGCTTAAATCTTTTCATTCTTGGAGAAATCCATGGCACATGAAGTGATGGCCAATTTCTTTATCTTGTTTTCATTCACCAAGAAGGAAATTTCCTATTATTATATACCACGAGCCAACATAATTTTTCTTTCCAACTGTCTTTGAAAATTAAAATTAGAATTTCTAAGCTTTAAAAAATTAAATTTACTTTCACTGAGGTGAGGATAGAAAAGTTGTGCGCATTACACGTTGGCATGGCTGTGTAACTAAGAAGTTCGCTTTGCAGCCGTGTGCTTTTGGGTTCAGCCTCTCTGTGTCGTATCTTGTGTAATTGATTTCTGCTATAGCCCCACACCGATCAGTAGGTTCTTTTGTATTTGATAGATGGAAATTCCGTGGAAGCCCGTTGTATGTGTGTACATGTGTGTGTGTGTGTGTGTGTGTGTGTGTGTGTGTGTGTGTGTGTGTGTGCACGCGTGTATGTGTGTATGTGTGTGTTTCTGTGTGCTTGAGTGTGCGTGTGTCTATGTGTCTTTGTATCCATCCAACACTTAACAACCGCTGTTGGATTGTTTACGTTCCTACAACTTCGGAGTTCACCAAAGAACTCCGAAGTTGTAGGATAGAATAAGTACAAGACTTAATAGGCTATACCCCCAGCATGGATGGAGACCAATGACTGAAACAAGACAAAATTAAATAAAAATGTTAAGTCAAAAGATCTGGCAAAACAGGATCTTAAGTAAGAAAAAACTATACCTTGAAAAAAAAATTAATAAATAAATGATATCAAACGCCAGAATAGCGCGAACCAGCAGATTTCCGCGTCAAAGTGAGAAAAGTTCCAGTAAACTAATAACTTGAGATGATCCGGTAAAATTTTAGACTGGACAAACCAGACAAAAATCACCAAATTTTTGCATAAATAATTGCCTTTAAGTATATAAATAATTATTTATGTCATGTTCAAAACGAAATAATAATTTATATTTTCAGATAACCTTTTTTTTTTTATATAGGTTCTTTTATTATACGATTTTGCTTTACGTAGAAGGTTCAACAGCCTTCTGCGGGAACTAAACTGAAACCCCCTCGCTGTATGTATGCATGTATTTTTTTTTTCGTGTATGTATATTACGCATAGGATTATACATAAACTAAACACACATGTATACACACACTTATGCACATACGTACACACACAGACATACACATACCTATATATACAAATGCAATATATTACATAATGTAAAATATTAAAATATAATGATTG
>NC_068981.1:28028159-28029350 GCF_001194135.2 Octopus bimaculoides
TATTACGCATAGGATTATACATAAACTAAACACACATGTATACACACACTTAGCAGTAAGTGCTAGGGATCAATGTAAACGATTCCCTCGTCCCCTAAAAATCTGCTAGCTTTGTGCCAAAATTTGAAACCATTAATTACTTTTTCATTGCAGATATGTGACAAATTTCTTTTATATTACGTGTATTGTTTATATTTATATTAGTCGAACTAATGTCCTCAATGTTGATTGCTGTTTTCACTACGTTTCAGCTGTTGTAGGCTTCAGGTGTCTTGTGCTGAACTCGGTTGTTGTATCAGAATTTCAGATCTAACCCTTTATTTGATCCATTGGGGCGCACCGTGTTCATTCTATTCCGTGCATTTCGCGACTTTCTCTTTTTGTTTCTTTTTTTTTTTTTTTTTGCTTCTATTGGTTGTTTGGGAATTACCTTAATCCGTTATCCGGGAATGATCTCAGAGTCGCTAGATGATTGCACTGCATTAGCCAACGTATTTATCTACAATACTATGCCCGTTGATTTTGACAGTGCATTTTGAGACTAATAAACCTAAATGTTTATGTAATCTATTGTCTCAGCCGTTTTCTTTCTTTCATATTACCTGCTAGAAATAAGAGCTAAAAGTCTTAATTAAACCACCGTACAGCACGAAGATAACAGAGAAATAACAGTAGGCGAGGAAACGGAAATAATTAATACATCCAAAAGCACAACTATGAAAGATTATGCAGTTTAGGACATCCACATACCCGGGTATCAGCTTTTGGAAATTTAATCCGGGAGGTTCTTCAGTGTGGACTATCGAGTCAAAATTCAAGGCCGTCATATTAAACTGCGCTAGTGTACTGGTATTGTTTTGCGCCAAAAACACAGTACATAGTGCAGAAATATTTATGAAAACATTCAAACACTAAGATTTCAAATAAGATGTTACTACTGTGAATATCGTCTGTGAATAAAATTTAAAATTGATTGTATCAACAGCAGTAACATAGGTGGTCCGCAGGTAGATAGCATTATTTAGCCATAAATTACCAATCTGCACGAAGCGTAAGGATGCATAAAAGCATACACCTGCTACAAATGTATATATATATATATATATATATATACACACACATACACATATATATATGCATAAATATATACATATATATACATATATATATATGCATAATTATATATATATA
>NC_068981.1:28032160-28035247 GCF_001194135.2 Octopus bimaculoides
ATATATATATATATATATATATATATATATATATATATATAGTGAGTTCAAACAAGAAAAACGACTGATTTGTTCTCATGTGCACAATCAGTACCGTCGTCGATGCATTACAAGTACTCTACTATGGTTATCAATCTGATAAAGACTGAAACATTTTGCATTTGTAAAAAGAAAATTTAGTCATTATGGTGTGATATTGGTAATGTTATATATGTGTGAGTGGGTAGTATATGGGGGGTTTACACAGTCACCGGATGCTGGTTGAGTGAGCACCATACTGGGCTAAAACTTCCAAAGAGTGACTCAAACCACAAGTCCTACTTCGACTTCCTCGTGGTACCACCTGGATCTAAACCAACAGGAAAAGATGACTGTGGGTGTTTGGCGCAGTATAACCAGGCCGCAACGAGCGGACTGGGCTCGTTAGCCATGATCGGTAGCCTGTCTAGAAGGACAATCTGACATAAAACCTACGACCCTAGGACCTCTCTGTCACCGTCCCAGCTTGCTGGACCACGGTAGATGAACACCTGGTGTAAAGGATGGGGCTAGTTCTGCGCAGACTGCACTTCACCTTAAAACTCCATCGTACAGGTCAAAACACCACTCCACGTCCACGACCGCGATCACAACTCCCCAAACCCTGTAACGATAGAAAAGTGGAGAAAAACGGTAGGTGGAAGATGACACTGGAAGCCACAGCTCCCAATCTATATGCAGGCGGTTGGGAATATTGCTCACCTGGTATTGACCCGGAGACGACAACATCACTCGACAGCACCCCGCACGACCAAGCAACCTTATCTAGAGAGATCACTGCTTGCGTCTCATAGAGAGGGCTTTAGAAAAGGTGACTTGAAGAAAGCTTGTCTCCTACACACCAATTTGGCAAACAGTGGCCAACGGGCATCTTCAAGCGGTCGAATACGCACAATTACAAGAATGAAAGACTCCACACACCTTCCAAATATTGCCAAGGGTCTGAAGATCGCATATTGGAACGTCAGAACCATTTTTGACTCAGACGACAGAGGTCGTCCAGAACGCCGATCCTCTCTCATTGCACATAAACTGTCCAGGCTAGACTCGAAAGAACATGGTGCCGGATACATTTATCAGAAAGACGCCGTTCAGAGTCTGATTCATGATAAGAAATTCCATTACATCAAAGCTGGAAACCCTACCAGGTCATTCTGACGACATCATCTCCATGCGCCTCCTCTCTCTGAAAAACAAGCAGCAGGCCACAATCTTCAGTGCTTATGCCTCGACCCTACAAGCAGACCCAGAAGACAAGAAGTTCTACTCAGACCTGTGCAGACTCCTCTAGAGAACTCCCGTCGATGATAAGGTCATGATCCTAGGAGATTTCAACGCCAGAGTGGGCTGACATTCCGAAACCTGGAAGAGAGTCCTCGGAAAGCATGGGGTTGGGAATTGCAACGACAACAGGCAACTCTTGCTTGGCTTTTGCATCAGCTCGTCATCACCAATACCCTCTTCCAGCAAAGAGACAGTCTGAAATCAACCTCGATACATCCCCGATCAGAAAACTGGCACCTCCTTGACTACGTCATAGTGCGCCAACGAGACCAGTCTGTCGTCATGCACACCAGATTGAAGCCTAGCACAGAATTCCATACGGACTATAGCCTAGTCCGTTGCAAATTCAAACCCCACTTCAAGCCCTAACCAACAAAAAAGAGAGGACCTGCCAACAACAAGAAAATCAAAACTACCGGTCAGCAGCTAAACGAAGTATAAGTAAACGTCCAGGCAGGCCTACAAGCAAAGCTTGATCAGTCTAATTTCCCCCCTCAGATCCCTCTCTAGAAACCTTATGGGAGCAACTGAAAACCGCCATCCTACAGACCTCTGCAGAAATTCTCGGGTTTACGAAGAAAATGGATTGGTTTGACGAAAACGATGTACTTATCCAGGAATTATTTAAAAAGAAGAAGTCTGCCCACCAAGCACACCTGGCACAACCGCCCTGCCCAGATAAGAAAACAGCCTTTCGCCAAGCCTGCAGCTTTCTGCAGTGCAAACTCCGTGAAATTCAGAATGTGCACCAGTTTACTTTCAAGTCCTTATTTAAGTGATATTTTTGTATATGCAAGTGTACCACAAAATGACTACTCCTTGATTTGTGTGGTAATTATGGTTTGATACCGTTAAATTGGACTAGCGTGTTACAGGAAAATGCATTCAAGTTAAGCTGGTTTTGAAAACAGAGTAATTTGGACGAGTTAAGTTTGTGTTGAAAACAACTATGCGCGAAATGTTTAGCAGAATAAAGAGCAGCATATATTTCACGGAAGTGTGTAATGTTACATGTGAAAAAATATAGGTCACTAGGTATTGAGAACAGTGTGGAAAATATTGCTGAATATTGGGACATACTAGTGTTCATAGAGAGTGAATTGGGGAAGGTATGTCAGATCATGTTTCAAAAAAATTGTCTGACAGGAAATTTCTGGTCCTAAAAATTCAAATCGGATGGAATCGATGGGTGGTCGTCGTAGCAAGGAAGTGCTAATGCCCGAAATATTAGAACGGGTTTTTGTTCTAAAGAACAGCAATATTATTTTTCCTGGGATTTTCAAAGATGTGATACTAGTGATGCGTGATATAGGCAAGAACTTCTCTGATTTATCTGCGTCTGCAGAAACTGTACTTGTGCTCAAGGAGAAAGAAAATCTCAAAGTGATAAAGCAGATAATTTTAAATAGTGCGAAATGTGATGTGGAGTCTTAAAATGTTGGTTTGTTATTCAGATTTCTCCAAATCAATTAAATGTGTTTACATTTTTAAACAACCGAACAATATTGATTTCATTTATGTCACACTTTGACATTAAGGCCTTCCACAAAATAACATGAGAGCTTAAAGTGAATTGTCTTCAAATGAGAACGGAAACCAGATCTTCAAACACAAATCGCCATCAGGATAATCAAAACAGTTAAATATCGTGATTTCAGATGTTTGGAAAGCCTATTGAAGATTCGACAATTATTGTTTTATTTATTTATTTATTTATTTATTTATTTATTTATTTATTTGTGTGTGTGTGTGTGTGTGTGTGTG
>NC_068981.1:28035476-28038471 GCF_001194135.2 Octopus bimaculoides
TGTGTGTGTGTGTGCGTTAGATAGAATTAAAACTATAAATCTTCCAGTCTGTGGTCAATTGTTGAAGATAAATAAAATCTGAGATCAGTTCATATGAATCAATTTTTCAATTCAGTACAAAAAGGGCTACCACATGCTTTTGTGGAATATCTTCTTAAGGAAATAGGGACAACGAACATGAGGTTCCACCTCTAGTTGGGATGTGATATACTATACATTGCTACGAAATTTTATAAATGCGAGTAGAATGACACAATTGACTATAGGCGTAGATGGGATGCACCGCTTGAGCATATTCTTGTATCGTTCAGATCATTCACAGCAAAATATTCTCGGAAGTGCAATCACACTCTGTCCATTTTCCCTATTGCAATAAATATGCAATGCTAAATTTGTCCAGGAACACTCTGTGGTTTTCTGCAAAGTTGATGACAACTTATAACGAAAACTTCATACAGGAAAATCCATTGCAATGGAGTAAACGGCTGAAAGATACGAGTACATTTGTTGAAGGCTTTTATGTCTTCACGACGTTGAACAATAATAAAATGATAACTGGACATTACGGCTTATTTTAATTTGTCAAAATGGTGGGGGGTGAGAGATCTGCTGTGCTATGGAATGAAAATATAGAATTGATCCTTAAAAGGATATATCGAGAGATAGCTGGAGGGCTGACATTCAAGACACTCTTTATTTATGGCTAGAAATATTATTTTGCTGGTACTGGAACTGAAATGGGTATCCAAGAACATAAAAGGGAATTGAAGAAAAAAGAGCTGATAAATTCTTATTACAAATATGTCATAGATTTTGTAAAAGAAAATTGAGAGACTATCACACTCAGTGTTAAAATATAACAAATGCTACGCGTTTAGATTAGTTCAAGTTGTCCTTATTGTGTTGATTTCATGAATTACAGACATATAAAAGCAGAAATGAGCATTCATATAAATCAAAACCTTCGATATTTTGTTTTAACCTCAATGCTGATGGAAAACGCTGTACAAAACAATACTTTCAGAAGATTATTAAAGTATTACTTTCAGTTGTCAGCCATAAAACACAATATCGAATAACCCGGACGAAATCTGAGTTAAAAGAGTAGCCCTGTGTGATGACTATCGCCTTCATCTTTCAGTACAAGTACTGTGCTGCTCGGGTATCTTCGTTGAGATTTCTGCAATTAGACATCTTCTCAATTTGTGTTTTATACCGCAGTCTCAAAGAATAACCCAAATAACTCAAAATAGCTCAAATAACCCAAAGAAAAGAGAAGATTTATACAACTGGGAAATGAAACACGTATTCATGGTATTAAATTTATGATTAGACAATGCAATATTAAATAATTTTATAAAATATATATTTAAGCTATGTAAAGGATTTATATGATTTTAGGGTATTTTCTGCAATTTTGTTACTGTTTATAAAGTTCAGCAAAAAAGTGATATATTTATGTCTTCATATACATATAATTATTATAGGTTAACGCAAACACATAATGGTATTAATCCTCACTATCATGTACGACAGTTCACCACAACAAATGCCATCAGCCCACGAAAATTTGGCACTTTTCCTTAGGAAGCAGTGCATATTTAGACTTTTATTTGAATGTGTCACAAGACGATGATTGACCTGTTTTGATTTGTACTAACCTAGATCACTGTTATGAAACGATACGAAGCTAATTACGGATAGACTACCAATCATCATTACCTGTTAGAAATAGAAGCCAAATCGTCCTAAATCACATTCTACTATTGTCTTAAAATATCAACGAGACATTGGATAATATGACTTTAAATGGAACTGTCGTAATTGAAAAGCCCTTAAGTATTTCCTGAAACACAAGCTTCAAAAAAACCACGAACTCATATGTAGCCAACAACAGAGATACTATACGGTCACGGTTTTCCTTACAAATACGGGACAAATATCCCTCAAAATGAATCTTGCTATTTCCTTTACAATGAAACGAAGCAGTACACTATGTATGATAAAAAAAAATTAGGTTGCTTTGGCTGCAATAATTTTTATCAGCAATTTGCTTAATCAGGGTTCGTTTGGATCGCAGTGACAACCTAGCAACAATACTTTCTCACTGCGTTTCCTTATTAAGAAGCAAAATAAAATAAAAGAAATTAATAAGGCAACAGTATACAAGGCAACTGTATACAATTGAGAGTCATAATTTCTTATCTATAACCATACGTTTGATGTTTAACTTCGGTTGCTCGTAACTAGTCTGCGAGCGAATGGACATTTCCAGAAAGGCATGCTCTTGGTCCTATATTACGTTTATTTGAGTAAAGGTAACCTTTAACTAATGACCCTAGAAAGGAATGAAATCTTTAAACTGAATCATATTAATAGTAGAAGAGCAGTCAATGGTACTTCACATTATTAACAGAATAAGTAAAATATGGAATTCTTATTTAAGCTCTTTAAGCTCTTTAAGCTATTTAAGCTCCCTTTCAGTTCTATATCCTTAACACCAGTAATATTTTAGGGAAAGTATGGCCAGTTGCTTGCATCAGATGTTTACATCATCCTAAACTATAATTATCCTAAGTAATATTAATGGGCACCGGGTAAGGCAATTAGGTAGCTGGAAGAATCGTTCGTAAGCCGGGCAAAATACTTTGCGGTATTTCGTCCGCCTTAACATTTTGATTTCAAATTCCGCTGGGGTCAACTGTGCCTTTCATCCTTTTGGGATAGAAAAGATGAAAACCCTAGAGTAGGTCTAACCGACTTACACTCTCCACCGAAAGTTCTGGCCTTGTGCCAAAATTTGAAATTAATGTTAATGGGAAGTGATCTTGGTTTAGCATGAATGTCCTTACCAGACTAAATACGCGCTGCTATTTTGCATTGTTACATCATGGTATGAGTTCATATAACTACAAAGAAATTGATAGCATTCAGCAGATGTGTATTCGCTAGAAACGAATACATAGATATCATATCGGCCTGTCGTATATATATA
>NC_068981.1:28039115-28040333 GCF_001194135.2 Octopus bimaculoides
TACACAAATTAAATCTTGCCATGGAGGAATGTAGTGGCGGACAAAAAAACAAGACAGGAAAACAAACGGAAAAGGCTATGCGGCCAGACGTGAAAAATTATGTGTATATGAACGCTGTGAGGCATGAACTTGAAAGTGGGGACGAAGTAAGTTCGCGTGTTTGCTCGGCGATAGCCAAGGAAGAAAAGGATTAGTGACCGGAAGCATGTGATCATGCAGGGGTAAGGGAGAGAGAGAGTGTGTGGTAGAGGGATATATATATATAGCTGTGTGTGTGTGTGTCTGTGTTCATCCCAACACAACACTGCTTGACAACCGGTGCTGGTGTGTTTACGTCCCCTTAACTTAGTGGTTCGACACAAGTGAAATCGATAGAATAAGTTCCAAGCTTATAAAAAAATAAATACTGGGGTCGATGCATTCGACTAAAAATTCTACAAGGCGGTGCCCCAGCATGGCCGCAGCCTAATGGCTAAAACAATTATAAGATAAAAGACGAAGGATTCACTTGTTTGTATATTTGTGCGTGCTTCGATTTCTGCGTGTGTTTATGTATGTGCGTTTAAGCATGTGTGATAGCTTGTGCGCGAAAACCCTTAAATGTACCTATCTGCTTTGTGTGCGTGTGTGTGTGTGTGTGTGTGTGTGTGTGTGTGTGTGTGTGTGAGTGTGTGTGTGTGCTTGACTACAATGGTCTGTCATGGGAAAGTCGTTAATTAATAACTGTGACGTCATGTACATATTTTCCATATTATTTTTCATTGCATTTGAATTAAATATGATATTACGAATACAATAGTTAAAAAATTACATTTCTAATTGTTTTTCTTTAAACCGAAATTTGAACCAAATTTTATTCATTTGCAAAGGAACTTTTAACATTCGAAAAGATACACATAGTCATACATATGCTTACGCAAATCTTCACACAGACACACACACTCGCAAACACATACACATATACGTGCCTGAACACACACACCTTCACTGACGAACATATTGTGTGTTAAGATAAATACAAAGATAGGTTTTGTGAAATAATGAGTTTTGTCACATGTAATACATGGCGTGATATTGTACGTATGAAAACGTATTCGGCTTTTAGTATTATTTATTGTAAAACCCAAGAAAATGAACATGTGATAAAAACAACAATCACGACGAGTCTACTGAAACACTTCATATATATATATATATATATATATATATATATATATA
>NC_068981.1:28040697-28043940 GCF_001194135.2 Octopus bimaculoides
TGTGGAGGCGTAATGGTCCAGTGGTTAGGGCAGCGGACTCGCGGTCATAGGATCGCGATTTCGCTTCCCACACCGGGAGTTGTGAGTGTTTATTGAGCAAAAATACCTAAAACTCCACGAAGCTCCGGCAGGGGATGGTGGCGAACCCTGCTGTACTCTTTCACCACAACTTTCTCTCATTCTTTCTTCCTGTTTCTATTGTACCTGTATTTCGAAAGGCCGGCCTGTGGACTGTAGAGTGCTCAGTATCTAATCGACCAAATGTAGCAAAATCTTATGTCGACCCCAAGATTTCAGTAATATTCTCTCAACGTAAATTATATGGGAGTCATTCGTATGGTGTGGATCTATACTTCATTAAAAAGACTACACTTCTCATATAATGATGTATGTGGATTTTGCAAATTGTATACATTAAGAGTACATGCGAGCGTAGTACACTCAGACGTTTACACACTAACTCAATGAATATGTAGTTTAGCTGACCAAACGGCTGTAATACTCGTCTTCGAAAATCCTTTCGTTATATGAGTGAAAGCTATGAATGTATGGTGTATGTACTTGAGTGTCTGTGAAAGTATATGCCTGTACGCATCACACACTATGCACACGCATAAATAGATATAGGCAGAAAGATCGAGATACTGAAAGATATACAGATGGACAGAGAGGCAGATAGATAGATAGATAGATAGATAGATAGATAGATAGGTAGAAAGGTAGATAGATAAATAGATAGATAGATAGATAGATAGATAGACAATGATTGATACACAGGTCGCAGGCATAAAATAAGGAGATAAGCAGAAACTATAACAACAAAAAATAGAAAAGCTAATTAGATAGGTGAATAAGTAGATTTATCGAAAGAAAAAATGAAAACATACATAAATACATACAGGCACACGCCCAAACAATCCCATGTATGTATGTATGTATGTATGTATGTATGTATGTATGTATGTATGTATGTATGTATGTATGTATGTATGCTGCGCTTCTAATAAGATAGGAATATCGCCATCAGCATATGCTCCATGGAAAATTTAGTTAATTTCATTTTGTGATAGAAATACGTAACATACATAACAATCCTTTTATTCTTCGAGAAATTTCTATCGATTAAGGAAATTGCTTAGAATCTTAATCTTATAGCTACTGGAATCTTTTTTTTTTGTTTTTGTTTTTTTCAGACGAGCTGACTTCTATTCATAGAGAAACCCAGGCACTTCTAAGTCAATTGAACTAAGAGGCTAAGTCCAGATTTCTTAGTATTCATAGAATATAAAAGATGTTTTTCTGAGATTCATTAAGTCGATCGGAATTAAAATCTGACCAATAAAATTCCGTTTTTCCATAAAACTTGTGCAAATGAATATCCGCTCTCTTGTTTGCTAGCTTCTTCTTGGCGTAGACATGATGAATGCGCGCGCTAGTGTGTGTGTGTCACGTGTGCTCACGTGTGCACGCGTGTGCGTGTTTTTGTCAAGTGTGTGTTTGTGTATGTCCGATGTGTGTGCGTGTGTGTCGCGTGTGTGTCGCGTGTGCTCACGTGTGTACGCGTGTGCGCGTTTTTGTCAAGCGTGTGTTTGTGTATGTCCGATGTGTGTGCATGTGTATATATACATACATGGGCATAAGTTATCGTTTCAAATTATATTTGTATGTTCAAATGTGTAGATAAATAATTTACAAGCGCACGCACAAACACACACATACATATGTAAGATAAAAGAAAGTGGCAAAGTGGCAGAGAGAATAGCGAGAAAAGAAAAGAGAAAAGGGTAAATAGAAAAAAAAATTAATGATAATTCGCGCACGAACACATATACAAATATGCGTGTTTGTGTGTGTTTGTGTGTCTATGTAAGTATATTATATTCATGCATGTATATCATTTGTAAATAAATTTATATGAATAGTGTATACATATACATTTATACTCATACATACACGCATGCATGCATACATACATACATACATACTTACATACATACATACGAAGGTGGTAGAGGCCTGAGATCAGTGCAGACAGCCTTCGAATGCCGTATGGTATCACTCCGACAGCACCTGCTAAACAACAGCAGCAAAAATAAATATATAAATGTAGTCCTGAAAAGTCACGTGAGTAACATTGTACGAGTTGGCAGTGAACTCCTCAAGAAACACTCTCTTCCTGATGATCTTCTATATAGCCCCAAAACAGGTGGGCTCTCTTTCTTAAGAGAAGACCTGGATGGAAAGCGCTCAGCATACAGAAAAAAAAAAAGAAAGAGAAAGACCATACATGGGTATGTTGCCCGGAAGCTTGAAGAAGACAGTAGAATTGACACGTAGTGCAGACTCTCTTGGACACAAGACCACTACATCACATCTCAATTTGAAGGCTATACGTTTGCGATCCAGGAACAGGAGATTGCCACAAAGTACCTTGTGAACAAGAGAGACAGTAACGCTCTTGTAATCATAAGGTGCAACCGGATGTGTAAGCTATGTCATGTTTCTGTGGAAGACATCACGCATGTGATTAGCAGCCGTCCAAAACATTTCGTCATGGTACTACTTCCCTATGCGGCACAATATTGTTGCTAAAACAATTTACAATGCCATCAGCCAAAAAATACATTCATAAACACCAACTCCAGGAATACTGGTGGAATATTCCGTTCAAAACTTCTGTCTAAGGTAAGCATAAAATGCCGGTTAATGCGTTTGTGACAGAGGGACAGAGTTATGTACCATCATAGAGGTTAGCTGCTCTGCAGATATAAATCTCTCTTGAAAATGAAAGAAAACGAATATATCAGTGGACAACTGCTTCGAAACCTCGAACTTCTAAATCCAGACTATGAATTCATATACATACCAATAATAATTGGAACATTAGGTTTTGTTAGTAAATGCTTAAAGGAGAATCTGGATAAACTAGGATTTTCAGAAAGAGAAACTGACCGGCTGATTCGTACATTACAAGACCAATCTGTGAGTGGAGGAGCAAAAATATGGAAATTTTTTCTCACATTATATATATGAAATTATATAAAACACAAAGTTAGCCTCAAAGGAATTTGAACTCAGAACGTAAAGCCGGACAAAATGTCGTTAGGCTTTCTGTCCGATGTGCTATCAGTTCTGCCAGCTCATCACCTAAATAATAATAATAATAATGATAATAATAACAACAACAACAGTAATGATAACATTAATAATAATAATAATAATAATAATAATAATAATAATAAT
>NC_068981.1:28044961-28046988 GCF_001194135.2 Octopus bimaculoides
TGTGTGTGTGTGTGTGTGTGTGTGTGTGTGTGTGTGTGTGTGTGTGTGTGTGTGTGTGTGTTCGTGTGTGCTGTGAGGGTTTTGCGGCTAAACAAGATTGCCAATTTTTTCAAAAATCAACAATGTATGATCCTGAATAGGGAGATGTTCGAGAGCTGGTAATGGAGAAAACCCACAAAAAACAATGGTTACCCTGACTTTTGGGGCCGGTGCCGTTTTTCCTTTCCTTTTTGGTTTTTTCAAATAGAGGTGTATGCTCAAGGCATGCCCGTTCACACCATTCTCGCCACTTTCATCTACCTTTCAGTAAACTGGCTAGAAGACAACATTTCCCTCTCTGCCATTATTTTCCTTTTCAAGTGAAAGAAGAAGTTAATCAGGGATTGGCCAAAGAAAAAAGTTTTTGTCTTCAGCCCCTTCAGTATTGTCCACCATACAACTTCTTTCGCTATGGCCACCAGGCATATAAACACAGCCTTTCCTTCCAGGTAAAAAGGAAGGTGGCAGGGTGATCTTCACGATGAATTCAGTTGACGTCCGGATCCGTCCCTGTCGCGAGAACAGGCGTTCGACATAAACCCACTGGTCAGTAATGCTCGGGCACTGGACTTGTGCATGCAGGACCGTCTCGTCGTCCTGCGCACATGGTTTTAAATTTTGCCACAATGGCAGAAATTTTGGTGGGAAGGGATGAGTCGATTGCATGGACCCCGAAAGAATGAAAGGTAAAGTTGATCTCTGCGGAACTTGAACTCAGAATGTAGCAACGGACGAAATACCGCTAAGCATTTTGTCCGCTGCCTTCATAATTATTAATAATAATAATAATCTTTTCTACTATAGGAACAAGGCCTGGATTTTCTGAGGGAGGGTGATAGTCGATCACATCGAGCCCAATACTCAACTGGCACTTAATTTATCGACCCCGAAATGCAAAGCCGACGTCGGCCGAATTTGAACTCATAACATAAAGACAGACGAAATACTGCTAAGCATTTCGCCCGGCATGCTAACGATTTTACCAGCTCACCGCCTCAATAATAATAATAATAATAATAATAATAATAATAATAATGTCATTATTAATCACATAAAATATTAAAATAACACATATAAATACTCTAGTATTTATAATGGACAGCTTCTGAATAAGTTGCTACTCGTTAAATAATCTTTGTTAAGAGAAAACAGAAAGATTTAGCAATTACTACGGAATATAAAAACAATAAAAAGCTGTCTAGATGATTATATAAATATCCTGAGCTTAGGCCTTTTTCTCAGAATAGTCTTCTGTTGAAATGATTACACTTTGTTCTATGCAGCCCAGATTATTCAAATCACGACCAAAGAAACAATATAATTACGATAATGGTTTGAACTGTTTCAGAATATATCCTCACACTATAACAAAAAATAATTCACAAGAGAATAAAACATTTCAAAGAATAATTTATGTGATGATATAGCTTATTCGAGGAAGACCTACAAGTATCTGATCACATTTTGTATTAAGACACTTGGATTTGAAAAAGAAATTCCCCATCTCAAAGTTATATATTGTTCTTTAGGTGAGGTTGTTAGTTTCGAAATGTATATTTTATTTACATATTTCTTTTTTGGTGCTATATTTATAGTTTTTTTGGGGGGTTTTTTTTTTTCATTTGCTTTTATATTTCTCATCGCATTTTAATTTCTCTCATGCATCAAATGTTATATCTCTGAGTAGATAAATACTTAAGTTGTGGGTTCAAAATTGCACTAGGCTTTTACTGCTGCTCCTGGATATGGTATGTTGTTTTATTATCTTTTAATTGTTTCAGTCAACAGACTGCAGCCATGGTGGGGCACCGTGTTGAAAAATTTTTTGTCGAATGAATAGACCCCAGTACTTATTTTTTAAAGCTTGGTAGTGTTCCTTCCGTTTCATTTGCCGAACCACTAGATTACGGAGACGTAAACACACCAACACCTAATGTCAAGTGATGGTGAGGAACACACGCACACACACATGTGTGTATATATATATA
>NC_068981.1:28047155-28055758 GCF_001194135.2 Octopus bimaculoides
ATAATTCCAACTCTATCTGTTTTTTATGTTTTATTTATTTTCTTATAAAATTAATGTGGGATATAGAATATGGAATATATAGTATATATAGTAAAATGAAATGAAGTATTGAATGTCTTATTGAATAAATGAAATATCGAATATTAAATATTTAAGGACTGGTATATTTTCCTGCTTTCTAGCAGGAAAGTATACTAGGAAAGTATACACACGCGCGCGACGGTCCTCTTGCAGTTTCTATCTACCTAATCCACTCACAAGGTACCATGCAGTGGGAATGTACTCGGAACCATGTGGTTGGGACGCAACGTTCTTACCACGTTGCCACTCCTGTGGCTGTATCCAAATACTGATTCTTGTCTAAACGCACCAATTGTGAGTTTACCTCACTGAAACATTCAAATATGAAATGAAAATAACACATTAAAATCATTCCTTAACTTGGAAGAAAATGGTAACCAGATGCATAGGAATAAACGGAGTTTAAAGACTTCGATGACTGGTGTTACCTTCATTTGTTCTGCGATTGTTTGCAAATATATTTATAAACATTGTTAATTGCTATCATTTTTATGATTAGCATTATCAAGTGGGATTAATTTGTTGAAATAAATAAATTCAGTTACTGTTACAAGTAGAGAAACTGACGTTGTGGTCACGAGCACTTCACCCGGATTTAGAGACTTGAGTGTTGAAATAATAGCCATAGAAAAAATGGTGCTAATATCTGTGGTTTTGATTATGTTCCTATGCCCTTGGCAGATGAGAAATCGAATATTGTAGGACTGTCTTTCGTTTGGGTGACAAAAAGCTACTTTAACACCTGTTGTTGTGCTGTTAACCCGGAGAGAATAAGATTGAACCGTAAATACATGATAGGAAATGGGGTGCAACTAAAAAGCCGTTTACTTGTTCCTACTTATTTTCTTTAGCATTAAACAGATTTTCTGAGATGAAATACAGACGGTTAAATACTTTTAAAAGAAGTGATTCTAATTTTCAACACCCTTAAGCAACGAATTAATCTCCCGCCGCTTCACAGAAAAGCAAAAGGATAAGATACGTTTGACAAAGTAAAATTGATAAAGTCATGCTTGGAGAATTTACAAGTAAATTTCAATAAACATATCAATATTTGTAATGAGAGGGATTGTTAAAGCTGTTAGAATTACATCTTTGAAAACTTTCTAGAACATCTATTAGAAAATCACCCCATTATACACCGTGAGTCGCTGTGTAGGTAAATTCTTAACCTGCAGCATACTGTGTTAGTGTATGTGAAATGAATGAATATAATCCAACCAAAAGAATTTAAAGGGTAAGAATTTAGAAATGTATAGACTAGTTTTGTAGATATTGTGGAAAGTTAACATACTATTTACAATTTTGTAAAAGCGCAAAAATTAGTCTCACTTCTATGTGATGCAAATTGGGTATTAGATTTAGAATTTTAATATGAAGTAATTATCCATGTCCTTTAACTCAAATTTAAAACTATAGGACGAAAACCAGTTAAGTTTCGTAAATGATACAAATGCATGTGCTATAAAATTAAAGCTATTCATCTTTTAGCTATTATTAAAGCAGTCTCCGCATTTTGGAAAGAGTAGGGTGAATGCTTTGAAGACAATGGAAATTTTATAAAATATGAAAAATATCAAGTTAATGAGTGATTCGAAATCGCGAACAGGATTTCGAAGAAGCCTGAGTGCTCACATTTATAAACTTATTTTGACTTAACGATAAAAATAAAATCAATAAAATGCCTAGTAACACACACACACACACACACACGTTTGCGTGTACAGAACTTATTGATTTGAAAACAAACACATTATTCATATGAAAATTTGATGACCATCCCTCAGTTTTAAATGCACTGAAGATACTTCATTTATGGCTATTATTAACCTGTGAACATTGTTTAGAGCTAAGAACATTTTTCCACTTATATTCATTTCTTTCCAAAGGAAGTAATCATGTAACAAATAATTTTAATCCATGAAAAGCATAAAACGTCAACTGATAAAATATCTGAAAACTTCTCTACTGTTCTCTGTAACTAATTTACCACCATTTATCAAAAGTTGGTGTTATTAAAGCAGAATCGATTAAACTTCATATATGCACTTGAAACAACCTCAGTTTAAAACACTGGTGAATATATCATTTGATAATCTATATACAAACGTGGAACGGCATTGGCTGAAATATTTTGATTCAGAGGATCTTCTCATGGAGTTTTGTCGCTCAGAATGAAATGGGGCCACGAAATACAATGTATCGCCTTGATTTAGTCACATCAGATTTTTCTTTGATACAAAATATTACGGCAGTTGACGCTCCACACAAATGTTATAGACATCGGTAATTTCAAATAGTCTAATTGAAGTAATTAGCATTTATATTGCTTCCTTTTCAATGGGAAGTAATTATATCGTACGTACATTTTAGATATATCTATATGAACATATTTTATACAAAAGTTGAATAGGGGTACAAGACATTGTGGCGCATCTGAACACATACATAGAACAAAGATGGAGCATGGAATGTAAAATGGTTGCCAATTCAGTTTAAAACAAATTATGCTCATCAAAAAAAAAAACAATAGACTTTACAAATTTAGAAATTACAAATTACATTAATTTGATATGCATCTCACGTGTTATATAAACACAGGGCATTGATTTGACACATGTTTATAGAAATCTTTCCTTTATATTCTGTTAATTGGTTTATGCTGATTTTCGTTACTGTTTTTCCGTTGCTTTTTTTCATATACATTTTGCTGTTGAAAAAGTGTACTTAGCATCTGCGATATGCTATTGATAAAACTAAGAATAACGGAAATATAATGCAAGAACTACTACTTCTACAACAACTAATAATAATAATAATAATAATAATAATAAAAATAATAATAAAAATAATAATAATAATGTTTTCTTTATTAACGACTAAGTGTCCGCATAAAAAAAGACATAGGGGATGCTACAGGACAATACATATACAAATAAAGTGGAATTAAGTCGTGTAAACAAAAGAATAACAATAAATAAAATTACCCTAATCTCTAGAAAAAGTGTCACCAGCTCTTCATCTACTCTTGATTTAGAGGTGCATGCTTGGAGTAGGCCCGTTTACTCGAGCCATTCACACTACATTCATTCACATTTTAACTGAATTGCTGGGAGGCAACACTTCCCTCTGTTCCCTGAGCCTCCTTTTCAAGTGAAAATTAAAAGTTGATGAGGACTTAATCAAAGAGAAAAGCCACTGTCTTCAGCCCTTTCAAGATGGTCCTCCACAAAACTCCTTTCGCTAAGGCCACCAGACAAAAACACTACCTGCACTTCCCGGCCAAATGAAGGTAGCACGACAGTCTTCACGATGGATTCAGCCGAATGTTGGGTCCGTCCTATATGCAACAACAGTAGTTTGAAATAAACCCACAAATCCTGAGCCACTAAACTTCTATACAATACAAGAGAGAAACTTCTACCAACGGCATTGCCTGACTGACAGAGAATTGTGAGCGTCTAACGACACTCTAGATACCAGGGGCCCTGTCTCGGTTTATGCTTTATCTAGGACTGTAGCTCAGTCAAAGAGACGAGTTGTGAAAAGAAAGCGCTGCAGATGTCACAGACTCGGGGTATGTCTGCGCATCAGCAGTCACAGCAAGTCCAGTCTTCCATTCAACGGGTGTTGACAACAAATAGAGCATCTGACCTGTGGAATGGGTCCTCTCCACAGAAAGCGGAAGAATATGAGCTCCAGTTTGGTCGGACGTAAACTAGGGCAAGGCACGACAGTCAGACGGTAATATATGGCGGTTGCAATGTAAGCATCCCCAACCAATGCCCGACCAGAAAGCGTTCTCTCGCTCCATTTCTAGGTGAGGTTTGCCACCTTGCTTGTCACCTCATTCCAGTTTTTCGCCACTTGGAGATATGGACCAAACCAGACTCTGAGTGATTTTACTGAGCGATTTTGCTCAGTTATTGGATGGTATGGATCCGTTTCTGCAGATGCCGAACCGCCGTTAATTTTTGCTCTTGTCACGTCTCGTATTCTTTTAGAGCAGTGCTGACCAGGTCTGTGTGCCTGGTATTTGACACTATGACACGGTTCATACACGTCCTAGTTCGCGCAGGATGATTCTCAACGCCTACAATTGCAGCGGCGGTGACTCTAGAACCAGTAAATACGGAAGATACGAAAGCAGATACCCTTAACAGACCAAGCGCATGATGCTGAATGATTCCGATAGGTCAGCATTCACTCGAAATACGGAGCAGGTGTCACTGTACATTACAATGAACCATCCACGGAAAACGGGACCAAAACCAGCCACCGTGGGACCGGCCACCAAGTATTGGTGGTCGACCCTATCGAAGGCTTTAGATTGATCGAAATTGATCAGGGCTCACCTATGCCACCAACTCTTTTTAAGTCTACGTTCAGCAGCGTTATGAGCTTCGACTTTTCTGTTTCATCCACTTGTTTGGATCCTACCTCAGCAATGCCACCGCTCCTCGCAGAACTAAGAATTCTTCCGTTCTTCCGCCAGTTGCGGCAAACAAGTCTGGCGAAAATGGCCACTAAACAAGTCTGGCATATAAAAGTAAAACTCGTAGGGCAGACCATCCATATCAGGTGATTTACCCCCCGTGAATCTCGTCATTGCATTCCGTATTCACGCAGTCATTGCATTCCGTATCAGCATTTCGCAAAGCTCCGTCCCCATTGCTGAGAGTCATGGCATGCTGTCAAGGTAAGCACTGAAGTCAGTCCTGCCTTCCAGACTGCCATTCGTCCCAAAGAGTTGGACGAAGTGCTGCTGAAATGCCGCACACATTAGCTCGGGCTGGTGTACCGTGCAGCTATTTTGGTCCACCAAAGACCGAATTGGGGCTTTGTTGTCACATTGCAGTCCATCAAGCAGCTTTTGTCCCTTCTTGTCTTAGAGCAGTTGCCTTAGCTCTGACAATACATCCTTCGTGTTTACCGTTGAAGAATTGTTTAAGGCCCTATCTCGCCGCCAGTACGTCTGTTGCAGTGCCTAAGCGCCTTTTCTAAGTTTCTATTTAAATTGCCTTCTATTTTATTTATTTTTATCACCAAAGCTTTATTAAACCTAACTGATTCTACTCTAATTGCCTTTCTGAGAATAAACTACCATTTGTTATTGACAATTTCCTCCGTCAACGCACGCTTATCTAATTCTCTAATCTGGTCTCTGTAACTTGGCACGCCGGGAGTGACGCGTTCAGTTTCCAGCAAGTATCCCTGCTTTCTCAGCTTATCTAGAAAGATTCTAGGCGTCCAATGGGACTTCGTTACTCCACTCTTGCTAGAGCATAGACAACTACTATTTGGAAGGTATGACCTTCGCTACTGACTACATCCAGCAGAATGGACTTACTTTCTGGGTCTAGAAAAATAATCCATATGACGAGATCTAGACCTTTTCCAAAGAAAACAAAGCAGTCACTCCACTTCCCGATCCCGGTCGACTTGGAGATGCATACATTTCATAGTGTCAGAGGATGAGCATGAAGGATCATGCGTTGGATAATATGGTCTCACTGACAGCCACCACTTCTGTTCCTAGTGGTCGTTGAGTAGGTGGACCACGTACATTCACACTGCCTATTCTGGGTCAGTACATGAAGGTAAAAGGGAGAAAATGAGAGTAACCACTTACCTTGTTCCTGTGGAAGGACAAACGAATAGTTCTACAGGTCAGTTATGGGTGTTTGTACCATTATATTTTTTTATATAATTTTAATACAGCCTAATTTCACTTGGAAATCTCCCTTTCCATCGGGATACTTCGCTTTTATTCTTCTATGGGTCTTAGGATTTATATATATGTTGGTACTTTAATTTTTTTTTTAATATGATGTCGTCATTGTGTATAATGTTTGTTGATATATATAAAGCTCGACTTTGCCTTTCATCCAATCAAGGTAGATAAAATAAGTAGCAGTTAAAGGGTGGGATCGATGAAATAGACTTATGTCCTCCCCCAAAATTACAGACTTTGTGCCGAAACTTGAAGCAATATTGTTTGTGGTGGTGGTGTAAGTGGTGGTGATGTAGTTGGCGCCAGTGTTGTACTGAGCAGTATTCTTCTCCAGTCGAGGTATATCGGTTGAGGACCAGTTCATCACACGTTACTGATGTTAAAGAATGATTTTCGGTTAGAAATGTCACTTCTATCATGCGGAACTTTTTCTTTCCAGCTACTTATAGTCTGGTGCCCCAGATTGGCTTAAAAAAGTTTTCGGTTTGTTTTTTTTTTTTTGTTTTTTCTTTTGTTGGAGCGGGGTACACTTTCTTTACTTCAACCCTATACATCTATACATAATACTTTTACAATGTGTCCACCTGGACCAGTCACGATATGCTTAAGGATATTTATTGTTCTTCCAATTACGGTTAGAAAATGTTTGGCCTTTTTCAAATCTCCCAGCAATAGAGAAATTGACTCGTGCATTCGAACTGCCAAAACGAAACTGTTAACCGGTCGAACAGTTCTTAATAACCTTAATGCAAGTTGCAATGACAATGACGGCGGAGGTAGTGGTGGTAGCTGTTCTATTCTGATTATCAATGTTATTGCAAATGCAGTTTATTGATTTATATTTTTAATTTTGTCTTCGTTATCATTGTTGAGGTTGGTGTTGCCATCACCTCATTGTTTTGCAATAGTTGTGGTGGTTGTGATATTATCAAATACACCGTCCAGTTCTTTCGTTTTTGCTGCCTCGTGGTCATAGTTGCTGCTCTTTTTTCTAATGCTTCTACTAGTTGTGGTGGTTTGGTAATGGTGGTAGTTCTTTGATGTAAGATTGGGAAGGCATCGACAAAACTTATGACCCAAACACGACTTATCTCCCTCTAGTATTCTAACGAACATTTCGTTAACATGTTTTTAATTTTTTTTTAACGTTAAATATTAGAAGAAAAAAAACTTCTGTAAAAGTTTGCTGTAAGACGTATTGAAACGAAAGCTATGCAATGTGCCGGTGCGGCAGAGGTACAGCATCGCCACAAACTTACAATTCGGTCTTTGGTGGAACATGATGAGCATATACTACCCGAATCCCAGTAGATTGCAGAGGATGTGTGGTGGATAAAATTAAAAGGACTGAAGGCGGACATCGTCCCCTTTGGTCAAACTTTCATCAACTCTTCCACTATTAATAAAACGAAACTTACCAGTTCCTCAGATCCGCGGTCAGTGTACAGCAACACAAAGTACAAACAAATTAAACATAGACTTTTAAATAGTACTTACGAACAATTTGAAGTGGCATCGTATATAAATTCCTCAACGAATCAGTTGAACTATACTCAATTCACATTTTACAATACGAATCCATTGTCTGAACATCTTTTTTTTTTTTCAAAAAATTCTGTTTTGTTTAACAATTTCTTTACATTTTGATATATCTATTCAATGAAGGTGGATAGCTTTACTTATGAATGTCGGAGTTCACATGAAAGTCACATGTTTTGAGAGTATTTCACTCTAGGTTGGTTTATATGTGTTGCGTAAGCTTTTTGTTCTTTTCTTTTATTCACATCTGTATTAGCTTCTGTCTGCAGCAGATTAATTCAAAATGCTTTCAAACGTACTTTTCAATCTTTTATTTATTGTATGTCTATTTTCCAACTGATTTGTTCAATTTTTACAACCAATAAAAGCTAGATGAAAAGCAGAACTTACATGAATGAGGCAGTTAATGATTGAAGCAGTTTACAAAATATGTGAATGCAAGAGGAAGGGAGAGAGAAAGAAGGAAATATAGTGAATATTTCAAACGACTGATAAATATTTTCTCTGCAGGCGTGGTTGAGTGGTGAACAGTTTTCTACCCAACAATATGGTCCCGGTTTCAGTCCCACTGCATGGCAGCTTTAGCAAGTGTCTTCTATAGCTCCCGAGTGACAAAAGCCTTGTGAGTGGATTTGGTAAACGAAAACTGAAAGAAGCCCGTCGTATATACATGTGTATGTGTGTGTATATGTGTTTATGTGTTTGTAATATTGTGTATGTTTGTCTACCTCCATCGCTTGGCAACCGATACTGGTTTGTTTTTGTTCCCGTAACTTAGCAGTTCGGCATTGAAACCGATAGAATGAGAACTAGATAGTAGGGTCGATTCAAACAACTAAAAAACTTTCAAAGCGATGCCCCAGCATAGCCGCATTTCGATGACTGAAACAAAGAAGAGATACAGAAAGAAAAATGATTCCAACGGTTCCCAACCTGTAATCCATGGAACCTGGATTTACAGAAATAGCCCAATATGTTTTAGTCTTATTGTTCTTCCAAATGCTCGGTTCTTGACTTGAGCTTAAGAATAAAGAGGACACAAAACTAGCACCATTTTAAATTTTATAGGAACACACGTTTGCGCAGCATGTGTGACAAGCTCTAAGTATTTGACGCTGTTAAATTAGCAACAAGCAAAAAGAAAATCAAATAATTAGGGACCAGAAACAGTGTGAGTTTTACATGAAAGTGCATATTTCCTATATACATTTATATGCAGATATAAATGCACATATATTCACATGCCCAT
>NC_068981.1:28055768-28057961 GCF_001194135.2 Octopus bimaculoides
TATATATAGGAGAATTCACGAAAAACAACAGACGAAGACAGGTGGTGTAAACAACAAATGGCTGTATTAGTATAAAGCTCGGGAATAGAGAAAGTCTTTAACGTTTCGATCCTACGCTCTTCAACAGAAAGGAACACGTCACCGATCCATCATAGCAAATGCCGGACAGAAGGATCCCGCAGGAGAGTTAAGAAGAAGGGGAGATAACAAAGAAGTAGTGCCATTGATTTGTCTGAGTTTATCCGCCGTTTGACATCGCAAAAAAAACTCCTCATAATTATCTTGACTCTACAGTGTCCAATTTAAGGTTCAACTTAAAGTAAAATAGAAAACCAAGGAAATAAAACACAGAAATATTCCACGTTACAAGTACGGTTCTCCATGCTATCATGACTGTAGGCTTTCTCAGTGTTTTACTCTATCTTTCATCAGTTAGCATATCGAAAATTAAAATTCGCCTGGGGCTGGGGGATTACCATTTGCCACTCCTTAGATGGACCATTGAACAATCAGAGAAGAGTTACAAGAAATATATATTTCTTTATTGCCCACAGAGGGCAAAGCATAGAGGGGACAAACAAGGACAGACAAAGGGATTAAGTCGACTACATCGACCCCAGTGCGTAACTGGTATTTATTTAATCGACTCCGAGAGGATGAAAGGCAAAGACGACCTCGGCGGAATTTTAACTCAGAACGTAGCAGCAGACGAAATACCGCTAAGTATTTCGCCCGGCTTGCTAACGATTCTGCTAGCTCACCGCCTTAGAATTACAAGAAATATTGTTTAAGAATATTTTAGAATTCATAGCAATAGTGCCGATAATCGATACGAAGTCCTGGTGCTTTCTTCCCCGAGCACCATAATCATAATTCCCTCCGGTTTTCTCATGGAACTTTCGAGAACTGTCTTCATTTGTTACACTTGTTGCATGCCATCCATAGCAGTATTTGTGGAGTATAGCGCCGCTTAGTCTATATGGCTATCATTACCATTGTCCAAGAACTCATGTTACGATATTTCGCTAATAGTGATATGGACCGCAACGTAACTGATATCACAATTAATTTGAATTGGCTTCTTTTACCTGTTATCTTTCACTTGTTTCAGTCTGTTGACTGCGGCCATGCTGTGGCACCAGCTCCAACAATAGATCTCAGAACTTTTGTTCTTTTAAAGACTAGCACATAATTTATCGGTCTCTTTTGCCGAACCGCTAAGTTACGGGGACATAAACACACCAACACCGGTTATCAACCGGTGGTTAAGGGACAATCAGACACAAAGATACACACACATGCACACAGATATATACATGTATGTGATAGGCTTCCTTCAGTTTCCGTCTAACAAATCTACTCATAATTGCCCGAAGACACTTGCCCAAGGTGCCACGCAGTGGAACTGAACCCGGAACCATGTTGTTGATAAACAAGCTTCTTACCACGCGGTCACGTCTGTGCTATTCATGATTTTTTAATTCATTTGTGTGATGATGTCTTTAAGTGTCCACTTTTCTTTCTTTCACCTATCAACCAATATGGAGGTAAATTCAGAACCTTATATTGGGGACTCGATGGAAATTTTCTTTAACTTATCACATGGAGAATGCATCTGCATATGTTCTCCCAGATCATTTCCCGCTTGCTTTCTATCAAAAGAAGAAAAACTAACCAAATGAGATACATCCACTTCTAAAATACTTCGAGTAAGTTTATCTCCTTGGGAAAAAAAGAGCGGCAACCGATAAAATTGACGATTATTCAATCCTCTTGCATCGAATATGTACAATATTACTATTCATGAGGAGGATTGCCCAAATAATCTTACCAAATTATGGTATAGACCAGTGGTTCCCAACCTGGGGACCGCGGACCCATGATGGTCCGCAAAGGTAGTACTGGGGCTCAATGAACTAAATTCAAAATTTTCCTGAAGATTAGCTATATTTTTGAATAAAATTGATTTTCGGTCGATTTAATCGATTTGAATATATTTTATTTTCTATTTGAAAATTTGGTTATGAAACACGTGTAGTCATTTTATTATCATTATCTTATGATATTTACTTTGTATTATATTATACTTATTTATCGAGCATTTACTTATTAATTTTTCTATATATGTGACTGTGGAAGTTCATGGATAAGTTCATGAACTTTGGTTCTTTTCTCTAAGACTATATATATATA
>NC_068981.1:28058367-28061658 GCF_001194135.2 Octopus bimaculoides
AATTTCGGCTAGTCATGCTCGACATTGCTCCAATCTGGCCAACCCCAAGGAAAAACTAAGCTAAGAGCATTAGATTCCTTGGAAGAAAGCAGCGAATGTATACGAAAACAAGGACGGAAAAAACGGAGAAAGTTACACAAATACAAATAACAGGACATAACAACATGTGTCTTTCGACAAAGGACGAATTAAATTAAGCTGGCGTGTGTGGACGTAAAGCCTTCCGGCAGGGATACAGGGTTTCATGTGCACAGAGGACCAGATTGGAGCAATCTCGAGCATGACTAGCCGATATTGCAAAGATAATCTGGAATTCGACTGAGGAAAGAATACTCCGAATGACTCGTCCTTGTTTTCTTTGTATCGTCTATCTGGATGTTTTGTTGTCCCTTTCTTGTATCACCTAACTATCTGGATGTCTTGCGTTCTTGTCCCATTTTGTATTTATATATATATATATATATATAGCGGCGTACGTACACTTTGGTCTTTTATATATATATAAGGATAAACATATTAAAATGGTCCATGAGAAAACTCATTTAAATAAAGGATTGGGAACCACTGGTATAAACACTTTTGGTTCAATTGTAAGATCACATTGAAATGTTTATTCAGCATTATACACTGTACGCACAGGTCAGTATTGCGTTGATGTTTGGGAGGTGATTCTCCTGCTCTGTCTTCATTAATATTGTTTTCTACGCTAGGCACACGGCCCGAAATTTTGGGGGGGAGGGCTAGTCGATTAGATCGACCCTACTGCGCAAGTGGTACTTGATTTATCGACCCCGAAAGGATGAAAGGCAAAGTCGACCTCGGCAGAATTTCAACTCAGAACGTAAAGATAAACGAAATACCGCTAAGCATTTCGCCCGGCGTGCTAACGTTTCTTATTTCTTTACTGCCCACAAGGGGCTAAACATAGAGGGGACAAACAAGGACAGACAAACGGATTAAGTCGATCATATCGATTCCAGTGCGTAACTGCTACTTATTTACTCGACCCCGAAAGGATGAAGGGCAAAGTCGACTTCGGTGGAATTTGAACTCAGAACGTAGCGGCAGACGAAATACCGCTAAGCATTTCGTCCGTCGTGTTAATGTTTCTACCAGCTCGCCGCCTTTATGCCTCCATAAATATTTAACGTATTCTTCTCAAAAAGAAAAAATTCGAACTGTTTTATTGAACTATGCAACGGAAATATCCTGCTCTATCGTCCAGTTATTGCATCCAACACTGAAATAAATTAACTTTTCGACTAAAAGAAAACGTTTTTCTTCTTATAATTATATTTATTGTTTTATTAAAACAACAGACTGGAAATAGCTTGAAAATATATTTCATTTAAAAAATAATTTGCTCATTTTAAGTCGACATTAATCTAAATGAATTCTTACGTTTTTCTTAGGAATATTTTTCGACCTATACCTCTTTGGATGGATTTGATTTCGGTTAATTTCATTTTCTACGTCTGTGTCTTCGAGTTATGTCGTATTTCGTGTGTGTGTGTGTGTCTGCGTGCGTGCGCGCATCTTTGTGTTTGTGCGTTTGTGTGTGTATGTATGTGTGTGTTTGTGCGTTTGTATGTCAGTTTGTGTGTTTGTGGGTGCATGGTGTGCATCTGTGTGCTTGTGAGTTCGTTTGTGTGTGCGTGTGCGTGTGTGTGTGTGTGTGCGTATGTGTGTGTGCACGCGCGCGCGTATACACACAAATAAATCAAAATTCGTGTGTCCGCATTGCTCTCTCGTTTATAGGTCCAGCTACCCGGCGTCTACTTCTATAAATGGTACATATTTGGAATGAAAGCAGCATGCAACCATTCTTGGTGTTACTAATTTAGGTGTCATTAAAGGTTGTTGACACCCAAGAGAATGAGTCTGCATGCTATTACGTCATGCAAGCACGTGCAGAGAAATTCGCATATACAAATACCAACATAGGGTATTTATTCCGCATTCCCGTGTACCAAAATAGTAGAAGAAAAAGTAGAGGATTACAAGTTGGTTATTGAAAGAAAATATTCTGTGGGTTTTTGTTTTGTTTGTCGAGTGGGATCTAGAAAATAAGAATGTCACAGCACAAATAGCCAAACTTAAGGTTATGGGTGTTACGAATTTTCTCTTTTTTTTTTTCTTTTTTTTTAATGTCTGGTACAGAATGAAAGGGCATTATCTAAGTCAATATTGA
Source organism: Octopus bimaculoides (assembly GCF_001194135.2). NCBI lineage: Eukaryota > Metazoa > Mollusca > Cephalopoda > Octopoda > Octopodidae > Octopus > Octopus bimaculoides. The sequence continues at coordinate 28,060,559 of NC_068981.1, forward strand.
CCATTTGAGCCCGTGGAGTTTGATGAAACAAAAATTCTGTTTAAAAAGCTGTAGCTCAATACCTGCCGGAAAGATATGATCAGAGTGAAGATTCTAGAGAGAGGAAGCTCTGAGGAGAAAGTCTTGGGCATAATGATTTCGTGAGAGCCAAGGTTTCGGACAAACTGTGACGAGAGATGAAAATGTGAGTGGGCCGTAAGTGCCAAATTAGTGAAGGTATGAGGCTAGCCAATTCCAAGGAACAAAGGTCATTATAATAATGGTAGTAAAGACAGAGAAGGTAAACGGTATACCTATAGGCCAGAGGCTGAAGTGTGTACATTAAGGATTGAACTGAATAGACAACTGGCTTTTCTCAGTGTTGCTCTTCAGGATATCTGAGTGCGTGAGAGTAAGCACCATTCCAAATATGGGAACAGTATTTCATAGTAGATATCACTTATTTCTTATAGAAAGTCAACAACTGTGTGGGTGGGGGATGAAATATTTTTTGGCCCTAAAGACAGAAAAGGTACAGCTTTGAAATGTGTTCCTAGCTTTGCTAACGACTTGCTTTCGCCAGAAAACATCTATGATAGTGGAACCCAGCACTTGGCGTGATTGCAAGTCTTCTGAATGCTGATCATATGTAGTTGTAATTGAAAATTTTGTAGAATGATCTCCCTCAAAACACGCCGAGCTGGCGAAATCAGTTAAGAAGTGACTGATACAAGAAATGAGTGGAACCAGAAAGTTCTTAAAATTGGTTGAGGTTTGTTGGTATATTGTGTATGAATATTGTGCTCTGATTTTGGTTTTCTATAGGAGGAGCGCTACAGAAATACAGTGATATCTCGCAGTACGAGTATAATTCGTTCCATGACCGAGCTCATTTTACGAATTACTCGTTTTACAAATCAATTTTCCCCTTTGAAATTAACTAAAATATAATTAACCCGTTCTAGCCCTACAAAACCACCGGGTTATAAAGCAGAAAAGGTGTTGTTACAGATAAAATTACAATTTTAAAAAAGTGAATGCATAAGAAATATATAAACTGGTTTTATTAACTGAATTACCTTAAAAATGGGACAATTTGTGCGCGAGGAAGATAATAGAGC
>NC_068981.1:28061668-28064640 GCF_001194135.2 Octopus bimaculoides
TTTGGAAGGATAATCTCCTTCCATTAATACTTCATGAAGAACAATTTCTGGCGTTTTCTATCAATCTCAATTCTTTTAGTTTAGGCTTTTGGACACACTATCTTCACTTTTTACACTTGCAGGTCGTTTCGTTAGAAACATATCAAGCGGAGTCAGCTTTTTCCTGCCTTTCAAAATGTTGATAAAATGCGCCACAAGGTTATTAAATAAAGCAGCTGAACGACTTGTAGCTACTTTTTCGGGATGATATTTTTCTACAAATTTAGAAACATAGTACCACTTTTCCAACACTGCCTCAGCTATACTGCCAGGCCATATCGACGATTTTCAGGCAGTTTACAATGTTGTAGTGCTCCTTTCAAAACTCACGAGGGGTTAGGTTTGTATTTTCGGTGACTTCAAAGCACCGACGAAACAGGTGTTTGGTGTACGATTTCTTAAACTTAGAAATCACCTGTTGGTCCATGGGCTGCAAGAGAGAGATGGTGTTGTATGAAAGGTACATAACTTTTATAAAAATAAATTAGTCCAGGATACCATCTTCGAGGTTAAGAGGTTGAGCAGGAGCATAGAAGAGGATGAGGAGGTCATTGAGAGAAAGAGTGTTCTCCAGAAGATAGTTTTTCACTGCTGGTCCGAAGACAAGGTTGACCCATTCGAAGAATTGCCTGGTGACCCAGGTTTTGACGTTTGCCCTCCACATCACCTGCAACTTCCCTTTCAGGATTTTGTGTGACTTGAACGCTAGTGGGTTTTCGGAATGATAGACATGAAGCGGCTTAATCTTCAAACCTCAACCTGCATTGGCACAAAGGGTTGTGGCCAGGCATTTTCTTCTCCTCTGCAGTTATGTAGGTTCTTCTGGACATTTTTACCAAAACACGCCAGTTTCATCAAATTTGAATACCTGTTGTGTGATGTCACCTTCGGCTGCGATGAGCTGACTAAATTCATGCACGTAATCTTCAGCTGTATTCGTATCAGAACTCGCTGCTTCTCCATACCTGACGGCGCTATGAACACCAGTCCTCTTCTTGAAATTATCATACCAGCTGCGACTGGCCTTAAATGCATCTGCTGATGTCTCTTCCGTCGATGTTCCTGAGTTCTGCTTCAGAAGATCACCATACAGCACACGTGTTTTCTTGCAGACGATGGTCTCCATAATCGTATCCTCTGCGAGTTACTTCTCATCGATCCAGAGAAGAAGCAATTTTCCCATCCTTTCGAGGAGAGATGTGCGTTGCTTAGAAACCCTTTGCTGTTGTAACGGCCTTAATCTCGTCTTTTTCTTGAGGATGGTGCAGATCATCTACCTGCTTCGGTCGTATTAACGTGCTATGTCAATTACACGCACTCCTCTCTCAGGTTTATCAACGATTTCCTTCTTCAGTTCTATCGTAATCAGCTTTTTCTTCTTTTCAGCACTGTCTTTTGCACTAATATTCTTAGGACCCACGGCTAACACAACTAATTATTATACAATAACAGCAAATACTGCACAAAACTAAACAAAATCACTGGGGAAAACACAAGAGGGATGTTCCCACAACGAGATAAACACCTGAACTGAATGAGCGGAGACTGCTCTTGTTAGGAGAGCGTGTGCGAGCTCAGCGCCGACTAGCGGTCGCTTGTATGAAACTCGCTTGTACTGCGGATTTCCGCTCGTACTTCAAGACAAAAATTCAGATGAACCTCGGCTCGTACAGCAAATTACTCGTGCAATGGTGCACTTGTATTGTGAGGTTCTACTGTATTCTAAAACGTTAGCCTAGCAATGCTCGTGTTAAGAAATGCCGTCTCATTATAAACTCTTCAGGTAGGAAAGAGCAGTCTATCGGGCCTTTCCTGGATCAGCATGGAGCGTAGAAAGAGACTTGAAATCACTTGCTAAACACCTGAATATTGCTAACTTGTGCAGTGACTTTGAGCAGCTAAATAAATTATAAAATAGATCAGCTAGCAGCTGTAATAGGTCACCGCTCTTCCTCCCTTTAGCTAGGAAGTGTAACGTTCATAGGTCTGCTCCGGATTGTAGCGTAAAGGACCAGCTTTTCCATAGTAGACACAGGATGTGGAGCGACGGACATGATAGCTTAGAGTACTTACTTATGCCCTTTTATGTTCTTTCTCTGAAATCCATAAGCGTCGACTTACCTTATTAACTTTCATAGATTGATAGAATAAAGTAGCATTAAAGTAAAGGATTCCAGAGATGGAAATCATTAAATTCTAATTAGGTGTTTATGGAAATAAAGATGATGCGGCTTGGATTTTTAGCACAAACTGTTTTCCATTGATGAATAGTTTTGCAGACATTTCTATTCATAAATTGACATAAACTTGTGACGTCGGCAGCAACAATAGTTATTTGTTCTCATATATGTCAGTCGTGAATAGGTATATATATATATATATATATATATACGTGTGTGTGTGCGCACATATGCTAATAATGTGCATGTCTGTTTGTGTGAATAAATGCCTTTATATGTAGGTACATATCTTGTTTTTTTTTTTGTGTGCGAGTATGCGAGTATGTGTACTAAAAATACCAGTTCATTAATGAATTAACTTTTTTTTGTTATTTGATCTGGAGTTTTGTTAATGAGAGAACTGTAGTGTAAAGTGAAATAATGCAAATACTACAATGACGTCGTTCATGAATTCCTAAAGAAAAAAAGCTGCAATATTTTTGCATACATAAAGCTAAAGAATAATAAAAATAACAATAATAATAATGATAATAATAATAATGATGATGATGATGATGATGATGATGATGATTATGATGATAATGATGATGATGATGACAATAATAATAATAATAATAATAATAATATCGTTCACCAGATAACAAATGGCACTTTTCTTTTAATTTTGACTCTATATCTTCAGGAGGAGTTACCTCAATCCTTTCTATATTAATAATAATAATAATAATAATAATAATAATAATAATAATAATA
>NC_068981.1:28065327-28067059 GCF_001194135.2 Octopus bimaculoides
CAGCAGATGACAACGTTTCTCTAAAAGAAATGGAAAAACTTTCAAAATACAAAGACCTGGAAATAGAGGTAACTCGAATGTGGAATCTAAAAACAGAAACAATTCCTATTATAGTAGGTGCCTTAGGTATAATAAAAAAATATTCAGACAAATACATAACAAAAACACCAGGACTTACAAATATATATAACATACAGAAAATTGCACTACTGGGCACTGCACACGTCCTACGCAAAACAATTTCAATACAGCAAACATAAGAGCATCACAGCAAACCACAGCACATACCCAAGGCACACAGAGCTGCGCTCGGTAGTGAAGTGAAAGCACGTTATAAAAATTAAACTACTAAACAATAATAATAATAATAACGTTGATGATGATAATAATGATGATAACGTGGACGAGGAGGAGGAGGATCTGTTTTATTTGTCCCAGAGGCAAAGATGGCGGGGTGGGGACATCACAAGGACAGACAAAAATTTCTGTGGAGATTTACACACAAAAGGATGGGGATAAAGTCGTGGAAAAGTATAAGTAGTATATACAAAGCATGAGATATACGTGAATGATGCATTCTTCCAGCGTCGCAGCGGAGGAGTCTTGGTTATGGCTAATGAACGGAGACCTTAAGAAAAAAAAACAAAAACGGAAGGGTTTATAATGGTTGCTCTAAGTCAGTCATTGCGGACGAATATCGTTAAAGCTAAAATAGACAAATCCATGAGAAATACAAAGTGCAGAGTGTATAATGAGAAGGTAATATTATAGAGCCAAAATTCATTGTTATAGAAATAAACGAAACGGCAAGCGAAGAACTTGGTAGTTTTTGAAGAGTCACCCGAGGAGGCGCATCTGTACTTATGCTGTACGACAGTTATTTGTACAGTATCTCAGCTGTAAGGTACCAGTGCATGATGGATCGAAATGATCGAAGTGGTTCTGAATGAAGTGTCCCGTAAATTCCATTTTTCTGTCTCTCACATGTTTTATATAGAGTCTACAGACACAAAGCAATTGTGAACTAAATCCAGTGTAAAAACCATACAATATAATTTCCAGGAGATGCTGTCTCTGCTCCGAGAAATCCCTGTCTAATAGACAGGGATTTATGTGGACTAGCTAGAAGATAATTAATAGAATTTCTGAACGACTCTCGAGATGCCTACACGCATATAAATGTACTTTCACACAATGCAGTGAGAATGAATTTTGAGTAACCGTTAACTTAATTTACTTTTAGGTATGGATGACTTAAGTTTACTTTTAAGCTCCCCATTCTTATAAACACCAAGTTGATAAATAACTCGCTTTGTGATCATGAGTACACCAAACCTCACGTGTGCGTATGCTCATATTTTTGCGGATACTTGTATGAGCGAGTGTAGGCGATTATACATCCATATTTGTTAACGGTTATTTTTAATACTTTTCTCACTAGATTGCGTGTTCGTTTCCCTTTTTGTCATCTGTGATTTTATTTTTGATCTTCTATAGAAATGAAGTTATTTTTACTCCGTCTGGCTGCTTTTCTCTCTACAAAACGTAAAGTTACATTGCGGAACAGTCATTTAAGGAGTTGTATTTATTTATCACCCGACGAGATACGTCTGCACCACAGGATGCTCCTGAACCAGTTGTTGAGTGTCCCACCCAAGAGGAATCGATGCTAGATGTGTCGAAACAATTGTCGCGATTAATAATAAATTCTCGTATATTCCATCTATCTTTC
>NC_068981.1:28067484-28072286 GCF_001194135.2 Octopus bimaculoides
AAAAAAAAAAAAAAAAAAAACGGGAAAAAGACAAAAATATTTTCGGACCGAAATTTTAGTGCCTGTGAAAGAAATTTGACAGTATTTACTTCTAGGCTTTAAAATAATGATATAATTATTAATTAAAAGTAACTTAAAATTACCTCTTAAACAACTGTTTACCGGAAAATATTAATTGGATATTGTACGAGTGCATGTGCGTGTGTATATGTGTATGATTGCATGCGTGGTTGCTGATATTTTGAACTTCAGAATTGTGTTTGGTTTTGTAATATATTTTTCATTTAGCCTATTAAACATATTTTCATATAGTATTGTTTGTTTTTATGTTTGGAATTTTGTTTTGCTGTGTTTTGTTTGTTTTTACTGGTTGTTGATGTTGTTGTTGCTTCCCTTAAACTTTAATTATCTGCAAACTATAATTCTATGAGCAGATAGGTTAACTACTGCTCAGCAATAAACATAAATTAAGTGATTCATCAGGTGCTAGTTGTTAAGTAATGTGTGTGTGTGTGTGTTTATGTGTTGTGTTGTGTATGTGCATGCATGTATGTATGTATGTATGTATGCATGTACGTATGTATGCATGAATGTATGCATGAATGTATGCATGTACGTACATACGTATTAATATATGTATGTATGTATATGGATATATAATTTCACATTATTTTCAAATAATTCACATAAAGGCATATATCTCTATTCTAAAGGTCTATGTTTCAATATAGTTAATTGCTTAATGTTATTTGTCGATTACATGCACACACACACACACACACGTGCATGCATATTAATGTATGTAAAGGTATGTAACAGTGCGTGTGGATGTGTGTGTGTGTATGTGTCTGTAAACTTACGTGTATGGTAAGAGAATTCATTTCTATACCATATATCTTTGTCTCAGTCCATTGACATTGGCTAATTATTCGTTAGTCCGTCGTTGTGGTCGATGACCAAAGACATCACAGCGAGAAGACGAGACATGGTATGTCTGGCTGTCCCCTATCAGCCTGATGCGTGATCGGAAGGCTCTTCCACAGTTCTGGCACTGGTGGTATCCAGGGACGGAAGGTAAGATGTTGGCTTTGGATTTGCGCTGTTCGCGTTTTCTTCGTGCTCCTCCGATCCTATTCTGTTCCCAGGCGGTGGCATTTCTACGGGTGCAACTTCTCCAGCCATGACGGTCTTGCGCCCGTGCTTCCATGTGTTGGGGGTTAATCTGGAAGCCCTGCAATAAGGCTTTGAGTGTGTCCTTGAACACAACAACAACAGCAACAACAACAACAAGCTCAAATTAAAGACAGTAACATTATGAACTACATGGCAATAAACTCAAAACACGATGAATTAATGAAATACAAACACGCACAAACATTACACCAAAAGACTTTGTCACACCCACATTCTCCCTACCTGCACACATACAAATCATTCACAAACACAAAATATATACACACATTTAAAATCCCAATTCCCACAAGAAATCGGAGATTCTTGGGGATTTGCTGTTGGAAACATCTCAAGCCGCCCCACCAAAAAAGACCAAGCAAGTTTTCCCTTTCTTTCCTTCACTTTTTCTGACAACATCGTCGTGTATATAACAGGCAGCGTGAATGTACATGGCCTGGGTCACCTTGGAAGCGGGGTCATCTGCTCAACGACATCAGGGAACTGAATGTCAACGTGGTGGCCATTAGCGAAACCAGAATTTCCGGCTCACGGGATTTCCGACCTATTTTTGGTGATTATGATGTGTATGCATCTCCAAGTCGTCCGGGAGCAGGAGATGGAGTCGCCGTGATGGCAGATTTCTTCAGACGTCTGGAATTTATAGATGGCAAATTTCTTCAGACGTCTGGAAACTTTCCTGGAAACGTCCTGCTCTCAGAGCCGTTCAACATCATGCGCTCAGTCCGACAAGGTTGTTCCCTCTCGTCTTTCTTAAACGTTGTGACTCTCGAGCCACTACTACATAAACTGGAGACGTTGAAAAGCATCCCGCGTGACCTAGGACGTGGGAAATGCATGTCGGCATATGCCGAGGACGTCACTGTAATGGTGTCGAATCACAGAAATGATCGGCACCGTTCTCAAGGACTACGAGGCAGTTTCAGGGACGACAATTAACCAGGAAAAATCAGTGGGCTTGCGGCTCGGCACCTGGAGAAGCAAGTTCATACCGTCCAGGTGGACAACAACTAGGACGACGTACGCGAACAGGGTAACTATTCTCATCCAGAAATGGGCCGAGAGAAAACTATCCCTGAAAGGTCGGGCAGAGGTGGCTAACGCGTATATCGCGTCCGTCATCTACTATCGCCTGACTGTCGTGCCTTGTCCTGGCCACCGTCTGATTACGCTGGAGCGTTTACTCTTCCGCTTCTTGTGGAAGGGACGTGTTCCGATGGTTAGGTGGTCTATTTGCTGTCAGCATTCGCTACGTGGTGGCCTGGGCATGCCGTGGCTGATGTTGCGTAGACATGTGCTAAGGCTATGACATCTCCAGTGCTTCCTTGACGGTGAACAGGTGTGGTCACCATTCACCAAACACATATTCCCGCAGCTAGTTTCTTTCATGAAACTGCAGTCCTGGGTAAAACAGAGACCTACTGAGAGCATTTGGAAAGTGGGATGTCTTCAAGCGCTCACAGCCCTCAGCCAATCGGACAGTGCGATAGGTTAACGTCAACTTTAGTTTTTTATAGAGGTTTAGTGGAGAAAAATTGCGACGACGTTCTTGGGGAGACCTTGGGCGTCGAAGATCAGCTAGTCGCTCTTTTCTGGAGAACTTTTGGGCCAGGACCGATGGATAATTTCCAAAAATCTCTAGCCTGGTAGTGCTACCAGGGAGTTTTTCCTTCTCGAGAAAAACTTTACAGGCACGGTAGTGCCGTCAGCCGAGCATGTCTGAGATGCGCGCAGGGCAACGAGACGGTCCTGCATGCACTCGTCCAGTGCCCGTGCATTGATGATCTGTGGGTTTGTGCTGAACACGTGCTGTTGTGTGTGGGACGGATCCGGTTGTCAACTAAATACATCACGAAGATCGCCCTGCTGCCTTCCTTTAACCGGGAAGGAAAGGCTGTTTTTATATGCTTGGTGGCTATGGCGAAGGAGGTTATGTGGTGGACGAGAATGAAGGGGCTGAAGATTAACACATTTCCCTTTGGCCAGTTCCTAATGAACTTTTCACTGGAAAAGGAAAATAATTGTAGAGAGGGAAGTGTTGTTTCTTGTCAGTTTGCTGAAAAATAGATGAAAGTGGCGAGATTGGTGCAGATGAACGGGCCTGTCTCAGCATACGCCTGTAGTTGGAAAAAGCAAAGGAAACGGAAAAAGGCACCGTCCCGAAAAGATAGGGTGCTCATGGGTTTTGCTGGGTTTTTTCCATGAGTAGCCCTCGAACGTCTCCTCCCTACTGAGGATTACACATTGTTGATCTCTCTTTTTGTTTTATTAGTCTTGTTTACACGCAAAACCCTCACAGCTACACACAGAAACGCACACTCATTTTTTGTTTTGTCCTGTGCTGTCCATGTTTTGCTTCATGTAAATTCTTGTGCTTAATAAAGAAACCATTATTGTTATTATTATTATCATTATTATTATTATTATTATTATTATTATTATTATTATTATTGTTGTTGTTGTTGTTGTTGTTGTTGTTGTTGTTGTTGTTGTTGTTGTTGTTGTTGTTATTATTGAGTGAGAGAGCAGTGCATGCCATCAAAGTGACACTGGGGTAAAATATACGAAGCCCATTATACCCATCATAACTACCCGTCTGATAAGGGTACACCAGGCACATGCATCACAACCATATGTGCGCGACATGGTGATCTCATATCAATATAAACAGCGCATGACCTCGCAGGCGGTGCCCAGTTAGAATCTTCTTCAAGTCGAGTAGCCCATCCTGCTCAAAAGGTCCCTGAATAAGGTTTGTTTAAGGATGTTGAACAAAACACACACGTTTCCAAAGGTGAATTAGTCAAACCCCAAAGAATTTCTCTCAATACATGGCTATGATGCTCCCCCACTACTTGTGCTCATGATCAAAGATGCACATATCGTCAGCCAGCAAGGGACATGCTCAACTGGTTAAGGTCACACAACTGACAAGCAAATCTGTGGTATTGAGCAGAATATTATTATCATCATTATTATTATTATCATCATCATCATCATCATCATCATCATCATCATCATCATCATCATCATCATTATTATTATTATTATTATTATCATTATTATTATTATTATTATTATTATTATTATTAAGGCGGCGAGCTGGCAGAATTGCTAGTATGCCGTGCAAAAATGCTTAGTGGCATTTCGTCTCTCTTTACGTTCTGAGTTTAAATTTTGCTGAGGTCGACTTTGCCTTTCATGCTTTCGGGGTCGATGAAATAAGTACCAGTTGAGCACTGGGGTTGATTACATCGACTAGACCTCTCCTCCAATATTTCAGAAGCTGTACCCTTAGCAGAAAGTATTGTTATTATTATTATTATTATTCAGTAGTTTTATTTTTATAACGTGCTTTCACTTCACTACCGAGCGCAGCTCTGTGCGCCTTGGGTATGTGCTGTGGTTTGCTGTGGTGCTCTTATGTTTACTGTATTGAAAGTGTTTTGCGTAGAATGTGTGCAGTACCCAGTAGTGCAATTTTCTGTATGTTATATATATTTGTAAGTCCTGGTATTTTTGTTATGTATTTGTCTGAATATTTTTTTATTATACCTAAGGCACCTACTATGATAGGAATTGTTTCTGTTTTTAGATTCCACATTCGAGTT
>NC_068981.1:28073604-28075545 GCF_001194135.2 Octopus bimaculoides
AGCTCTATCATGCCTGTTGAGATACTCTATTATTAATATTATTATTATTATTAATATTATTATTATTATTATTATTATTATTATTATTATTATTATTTCTCTTTTACTTGTTTCAGTCATTTGACTGCGGCCATGCTGGAGCACCGCCTTTTAGTCGAGCAAATCGACCCCAGGACTTATTCTTTGGAAGCCTGGAACTTATTCTATCGGTCTCTTTTGCTAAACCGCTAAGTTACGGGGACGTAAACACACCAGCATCGGTTGTCAAGCGATGTTGGGGTGGTAAAGACAGACACACAAAAATATATACACACACATACATATATATACACATATATACGACGGACTTGTTTCAGTTTTCGTCTACCAAATCCACTCACAAGGCTGTGGTCGGCCCGAGCTATAGTACAAGACACTTGCTCAAGGTGCCACGCAGTGGGAATGAACTCAGAACCATGTGGTTGGTAAGTAAGCTACTTACCACACAGCTACTCCTGCACCATATGATTATTATTATTATTATTATTATTATTATTATTATTATTATTATTATTATTATTATTATTATTATTATATTTCTAAACAAAATTTACACTAAAGAAAGAATAATATCTGTAACCCGTTATTTAACTACAGCTGAACTTTCTGGTCTTTTGCCAAACACTTCCGAACAAATTCTCAGTATCACCAAGAACGGATAGCTCTGTTTAATCAGCACTATAAATGCCAAACCAACATCTTCAAATCTAAACTCACGTCTCAACACAAATATATAATCTCATGCCCTCTACCACATCACGTCACTCGTTTTATTTTTGCAGGTCACAACTATTATCATCTGAACCGCTATCATAACTACCGCCATCACCAACTTAGCTTTAAATACGACAACCGCTGATTTCAACAAATTCTCGTCTTTCTTAAAGCAGCCATTACATCTCTTCCGAAGGGCATCCGACAATGAGATCCACTGTCAACTTCCTCTTTTGAAAGAAATCAATGCTATAGCACTTGATATTAGAAAAGGCTTTGACAGATTATAGATTGCAAACCTCCGGGTCAAACTATATAACGATTGCCGCCCAGAACTAATCATATTCATACGTACATAATCTCACATAAATATATGCATACGTATATATATGCTACAGTGTGTACGCTTGTGTACACACGCGCGCGCACGCACACACAAGCACACACACACACACACACACAAGGAAACACACATGCACACACAGATATATACACATACACACAAACTTACATATTTATGCGTGTATGTATATATATATGTGTGTGTTTGTGTGTATGTGTGTGTATGTGTTTGTGTATGTTTGCATGTATATGTATATATATGTGTGTATGTATATATATATACATGTGGTACACATATATGTATGTATGTATGTATGTATGTGTGCATGTGTATGTATGCACAGATACAATATAGACACGCTCAAGCGTAGCTACGTATATATAGGTGTAACGTATATAGACATTTATCAATTTAGATGAATTACATGCGTGTGTCCCTCTGTTTCTGTGTATATGTTCCTTGTGTGTATATTTTGTCTTGTGTCTATGTGTTCACATCTTCTCAAGGCACGAATCTCCATTCAATATCATACACTTTAGAACTGTCATATTGATCCAGATGCTTCTCTAGATTTATGTAAAAATAAAAAAAAGTAACGGAAACGAAGCGCGCTCTTTGTCTCTCGCAATTGTTCATTCTCCAACTTTTTCTCTGCGTGTGCGAGTGTCATAATGACATATATACATATACTATGTATATATATATATATATATATATATATGTAGAGAGAGAGAGAGAGGTGGGAGATAGATAATAAATACGTAAATGCATACATACATACAGACAAACGTACATACATTCATACATATATACATAAATATACACCCATATGTGTGTGTGTGTTT
>NC_068981.1:28077516-28081767 GCF_001194135.2 Octopus bimaculoides
AGGAAGAAAGAGTGAGAGAAGGTTGTGGTGAAAGAGTACAGTAGGGTTGGCCACCATCCCCTGCCGGAGCCTCGTGGAGCTTTAGGTATTTTCGCTCAATAAACACTCACAATGCCCGGTCTGGGAATCGATACCGCGATCCTATGACCGTGAGTCCGCTGCCCTAACCACTGGGCCATTGCGCATCCACAGAAAAGTTAATAACTTATGTCAAATGAGTTGGTAGGACTTCGGTCTTGTCAAAGACAAACCTATTAACCAGCAAGCTCCTGTGTTGTCCCTTTGCGATCCTATGACCGTGAGTCCGCTGCCCTAACCACTGGGCCATTGCGCCTCCACTATGTTATACGAGGAAGTTCTGATAGGAAATACAAGAGGATTAGTTAATTATGATTTTATTCAACATATACCCTCTCAGATTCACACACGTATCGCAGCGGTCCTCCAGTTTTTCTAAGCCCTGTAAAAGAACTCAGAAGTTTGGGTCTCCAACCAGACCTTTCACGACACCCTTAAAACCAGGAACTTTTCAGTACCCCCTCATACACTCGTGTACCGGATGTGTATAAGCAGTTATTCTGAATGATTATTCGGAAGGAAAAAAAATCTAACTTAAGTTTCACAACGAAAATTTCCTCAGTTCTTTCTCTAAATATATGCATCGTTTCTGAATCCCTTATGAGGTCACTCACAAATACCCCAGCGGACCCAGGTTAAATGAAGTCCTTCAACTCTTTAACTGCTCATCTACCAGATGGCAATCTCATACAAATTCTGTAACCGCATAACTACCGAACTCGTGGCTCTTGTAGCACAATATCAATACAGATTTGAAGGATGCGTGAACGGTACTAGATTTGCAGAAATCATATCCACTATAATAATAAACCATGCTGCTATGTGGGAAAGTTTGTTGAGCGTTTAACAAGGAATAGTTGTATAAATCCTGCGGCTCCATGGATGCTACGTATGTATTGATTTGTCTTTTCTTTGTGGCGTATCCATGAGTGGAGATGTGATGAGCGTACTTGGAGCAAATCAATCCAGGCATAACAGAGATAATTAAGTTATTGTCTCTTCTATGTCATCAACCAGCGACGAAAAGGGCCTACAAAATATTTCTTGCAATATCATACTTCAGCTTAGTTTTCTTTTTATTATCTGTTTATGTTTTAAGAGGTATGGGTTAGGGACTTGTTTGATTCTTTTCGCTACATATCACTGTCTATGGTAGCGAAATCATACGTAACTATCAAATTGATGAAAAGCAGTTGGAATTAAGAAACAAAAGTAGATTACGTAATAGAAAAAAAACTCCTGAGTTAATTCTCCTTTAGTTTATCAGTGGAGACTCGTGGCTTAGTGGTTAATGTGTTAGACTCATGATCTTAAGATTGTGGTTTCAGTTTCTGGACCAGGTGATACATTTTGTTCTTGAGCAAAACACTTCATTTCATGCTGCGCCATTCCACTCAGCTGGCAAAAATGAGTCATCCTGCGACGGACCTGCGTTCCGCCCAGGGCTGAGGGTGGAATATATGCGCCACGGAAACTGGAACACCGGCCCTATGAGGCTATATGATTCAGGAAGGATTTCTATCTTACCAGCAATTTTGTTTTTCGCTGCCTCACTATTGAGCTGATTACACTATAGAGCTGTAATCAGTTAAAAATCATACGATTTTATACCAACTTTCAATAAGAGAGTCTTCAACAGGTATCTGGCCGTTGATATATACAAGAAAGCAAAGTCTTCAGTTTCTTAATGGGTTGTTGGACAGAATCTCAACATCTAATGACTAACTTCATCTTGTCAATTTTCGATATCCTCATGAGCTACAGAAGAACAAAAGTTGATATTAAACTATTGATTAAGCAGATGTCGATTATATCTTTTGAGTACAGGTAAGAATTTTAAGAATATCTGATTCTTCTTCCCGACACATAAATGAATTTAAGGAATATTTTGTTAAGGTTATTTCTACATATATTCTAAAGAAATTATATCTGGCTACAATGTTTCGTATCGAGATGTCAGATGTAAGAAAACAATGAGATCGAGGACAAAATGTATATAGTATATTATGGTTGCATAACGAAATACCACATATCTATAAATCATTAGAATTTGGGGATGTTCTGTGCTGCTTTGTGTTTACAGAAACAAGGACAGCCCACAGTGGTTTTAAATTAACGGCACAGAGATAATCCTAAGATTAAACATAGATACAAGTTATTTCATTAGAATGATAAAACATATATCAGTGACAAACCACCACCACCCCTGCCAAAAAGAAAATACGAAAGAATGAGTGGGAATAGAGAGGAAAATGACAATACGTGCATATCAGCAGCAGCAGCAATTTTACAACTTCTACTAACGCGGTAGTCTGCCAGGAAGTTTCATGCGTTTCCAAAGTACACTTGTACCACATTGTCAAATTTGACAAATGAATCTACGAACCAGAAATAGAAGTCAAATTTTCCTGAAAATAAAAAGGTATATCATCTTTAAAAAATGGATGAGTTTGTCTGGGGTAGAAAATTCCAGAAACAAATATTCATTTCTAGTCTAAGCACAAGGCCCGAAATTTTTGGAAAGGGGGCTAGTCGATTAGATCGACCCTAGTACGCAACTGGTACTTAATTTATCGACCCCGAAAGGATGAAAAGGGCAAAGTCGACCTCGGCGGAATTTGAACTTAGAACGTAAAGACAGACGAAATACCGCTAAGCATTTCGCCCGGCGTGCTAGCGTTTCTGCCAGCTCACCGCCTTTCTAGAAAAATTATTGTGATGGTCATGGCTTGAATGATCTGCTTCATGAGTCTAGACGTGCGATTAAACAACAACACTTTTATAATCATTAGCTTTATCTTCCCTCTATACACAGCTTTGTTTCAACATTTTCTTGTATTTCATTTTAATTGCTTTGTAAAATACTGCAGCTCATGATTTTTCCTTTGATGAATAATTAAGGGATTAATTATAACGAATTGCCAGGTGTTAAGGCGTTGGTTAGATTATCTCACTGAATTTATTACGAATGACTGTGCTTTGACTTCAAAGCCTGCCGAAGTCGATCTTCCTTGGTTATGAAACGATTTGACCCAGCCGTTTTGGCGCCGCTTATTTGACATCTTTGTTTCGATGCTCATTTATTTACCATCAAACATCCTTATGTTTCTTTCGTCTTAATGTTCTTTCTTGTTTTCATGCCCCACCTCTGTCTCTCTCTCGCCCTATTCTGTGGTTATTTACTGGTGCATATTTCTGCGTTTGAGGAGAAAGAAACTGTTTATTTCAATTGTGTCCGATTAGTAATTATAATTTCTCTCTCTGTCACTCACTCACTCGCACGAGAAAACACTAACAATTTCTAATTGGTAGCATATTTTGCACACGCGTGGGATATTCGAATGGATAATATTGGTTTCAAATTTGGCGCAAGGCCAGCAGTTTCCGGCAGAGAGTAAATCGATTACATTGACAGCCTGTGCTCTGTTGATACTTATTTATCGACCTCGAAACGATGAAAAGCAAAGTTGACCTCGGTGGAATTTGACATCAGAATGTTACGACGATCGAAATGTCGAGAAGCATTTTACCCAGTGTGCTAACGATTCTGCCACCTCACCACCATTCGAATGACGAATAGAGAATGTCAAAAAATATATATAATAAATAAAACAAAAATCATTAAAAAAATTGACAGCAAAATAAAAGATATCATCATTCTGTATTATCAAAATTTATGCTATATAAAGGAATTTTCCAAAATTTACATTTATCGATGTTGTTTACTCAATTCTAAAGAGAGAAGTAAGTTTGAAACTGGATACTTCATTATAGGAATAATTCAGAGAACGAAAGATTTTAAGTAAAATTGTGTGTGCGCGCGCGCATGTGTATGAAAGGAGCTCTAACTTTTTACTCATAGTAAAACAGAGGTATTGCCATGTGTAAGAAATTATTTATCTAATATGTGTGTGAGTGTGTGTGTGTATTTATATGTATGCATGTATGTGTGTGTATATATATATGGGAGAATATACAAAAAATAACAACAGACGAGGACAGGTGGTGTAAATAACAAAAGTATATATTAGTATGACGCTCGGGAATACGGAAAGTCTTTGACGTTTCGAGCTACGCTCTTCAACAGAAAGAATACGGAGACAAGGAGAAAAACACGGAGAAAAAAAATTGAATAGTGTTCAGTCAACGGTCAATCATAATAATGGTATATAT
>NC_068981.1:28082832-28089637 GCF_001194135.2 Octopus bimaculoides
AGAGAACACCACTTTTAGTTTGGGGGTTGGGTAGAAACCAGTCCGCTATTGGATTTCTAACTCATAACCAGACAAAACTCTGTTAAACACTTCTCTATGAGCTCCAGCCATTTTGTTTTAACATCAATGTAAAAATATCGATTTTTAATTTTTTTTTTTTTTTTAACTTTAGGACATATTTTGCAGAGCAGAAACTGGATTATATCGATTCTACTAGGCTGTTTTATTGATCCTGGGTGGAAAATTCCATGTCATTCCCGTTGGGATTTTGTGTCAGAATGTAAAGGGACATAACTTAATACAGCAGCGCATTTCGTCCGCATTTCTACCGATTCTTTATTCGTTTTTCTGTTTAGACATTTGCTGTATATAACTTCAATATAATGGGTTTCTATTATGTTATTATTCATCACCAAGGAGATGTGATTGAACCAGTGGGGGCGCGTGCATAGGCAGTGCGGAACTGCAGCACCCCCTGTTTCCACTCGATGTTATCGATAACATTCAATATAATGAGTCCTTTAAGCTGGTGAGCTGGCAGAACCGTTAGCACGCCGGGTGAAATGCTTAGAGATATTTCGTCTGTCTTTACGTTCTGAGTTCAAATTCTGCCGAGGTCGACTTTGCCTTTCATCCTTTCGGGGTCGATAAATTAAGTTCCAGTTGTGTACTGGGGTTCATCTAATCGACTGTCCTCCCCCCCGCCCAAATTTTGGGCCTTGTGCCTAGAGTAGAAAAGAATATAATGAGACTTTATTTCTTGAATTCTTTCTTTATACTTATACATTATACAATCCTTAAGCTAAATGTCAGTAGCCCTCCCCTAGTTTATGAAAAATAGTACAAAAATCCTTGTATAGAACTGTGCGCTTCACAGTTCCAGCGATGCGGTGTTTGGTTGTTGTTGCGCGCATGCTCACATGTCCGAGAGAGGAAGCTTCACCCAAGGGAGAGAGAGAACGAGAGAGCCCTGTCGTTCACGCGGTGCTGGTGAAAGGTAATGTTTCTTTTTGGCTCCGTGTGTGTTCTGCTTAAAAACGTGTTTATATTCTTGAATGTGATAAAGTGTAGAATTAGATTATTATCCTGCTTCCAGCTTCAGTGTTGCTGCCATGATTTGAAAAATAGGGCAGATTTCTCTGCCCCCCCCCCTCTTATTTTGTGATTTAGGGAAGATTTTTGAAAAACAAGAAGCTATTCGCGGTGGTGTTCAGTGAACAAATTAAACACACTACCAAGCAGTGACTAAAGCGCAAACCGCTCAAATTTATGTATAAATATTCTTTTTATATGTTTGTTTCCTTTTACACAATATTAAAACAACAGCTAATATTTTTCTGAAGCAACACATTCGCTAATTTTATCTACGTGCAGCCATTGGATTGAACAGTCCTGCGATCAAAGTTATCCTAATCATGATCATTTTGTGGGCATTTCTTTTCTCATTCATTTCATTTCATTCAAGTAAATCAGACGCAAACTTAGCTGTGAGATTAAGATCTTTACTTCGAATCTACTTAATATCGAGTTTAGTCTCATTGCGCGGCATCATGGATAATTCTTTTATGTAAATAGTATATTGATATCTCCCCTAACATGAAGACACATAACCTAATGGGAGGTAGGCACACGATCTTAAAATTGAAGTTTGATTACTGGACCGCGTGATGTGTCCTGTACCTGTACAAGTAGACTGGACTGCGTGTTGTGTCCTTGAGCTACATTTCAATATATTTTACTATATTTCAGATTATTACAGCCTATCTGCTGAAAATTGGTACCAGGTAGATATTGCTCACCTAGCTGTTATTCTAAATGTTCCGCTGTATCAAGGGTAGTAGAACCATGATGGTGCCTTTGTTTCTCCAGAAAAAAAAAAAGACATTGACTCATAAAGCAATGAACGAAAGCATGCTATCTGCAACCAGGTCATTATCCTTGTGAGTGATATCAATAGTTTACGGCTTCTTTCTAGCCTAAAACATAGCAGAAATAGTTATCTATGAATCATACTTAACGTATATACAGTATCAAGAGACATGATGCTGTAGATCTTCGTCCAATCTCTTCATAGATATATTGGAGCAAGACGAACAATCGTCCCAGTATTGATACAGACGAAAGCCAAATGCATTTCAGCAGAACTTGCCTTGTCAATTACATATTTTTGCTAGTCGTATGCCTTGACGAGTATCATGTCCTTCACTCAATGCTGTATGTATGTTATGTATGACAATTAACATATTATAAATAGTTGTTTTAATTTAATGCTCTTTCAGTTGCGTACACCGGGTTTTTATTCAGCCCGGTGATTATTACAGTGTGTTATTTATTATTTCCTTTATATCCGAGAAGACAGGCTTCGCCTTGGCATGTGACTCGCAAAAACATGTAAATGAAATGGCCCAGGAAGGCCGAAACACATCTGGTGATTTAGCGAATCACTGACAGGACGAATTTTCGTCTCGTTCCGATATGTACATGGTGCTTTTAGTTCGGTATGTCTTTGAAGAGCTTTTTACTCAGACGAAAAATGTTCAGCATCATGTCTCTCAATACCGTATATACGTTAAATATGATATATAGATGGCTATTTTAATTTGATGTTGTTTCAGTTACGTACACCGTGTTCATAACTTGAACTTTTTTTTTTTTATTGATCGAAAGGTATGATGCTCTTGATCAGATCCTGGACACAGAATATATAGGGAAGTATAAAGCAAAATTAGTACAAACTATTTAGTCCAACCTACCACAGTTTCTATCATTTCACGTCGTCATCACACATTGTATGTCTGGTTGTTGTTAAAGTCGGTAATACGAGACCCTAGGTTAAGCTTTAACCAGCAGACTTACAGACCTTCCATTTGTTACATTTATTGCTTTTCCCCTATATACAGAGAAACCAGTAATATAATATGTAACATGTACATTTTCAAGACTATAGAGTATGATTTGAAAGATATTTAGCTACTAGTTCTAACAGGTCGAACAACACCGTAAAGGCTCTTTTGTTGATTCGATATGTCCGGCTGTTGTAGCTGTTTCACTCCAGCTCATTCCTGATTAAGCAAGCCTATATACAGAAACATTTTAGTCATCGCCTCCCGCGTTTTTCCAATAGCAGGAAACTGAGGACCACATTATCCACTATGTCCAATCTTAACACGGTAGGTTATGATTTCAGGGAGATCTAACTGCTGTCTCTAGCAAACCGAATGACCATGCAGGGACTCTTTTGCTGACTCGGTATATAATGTCTGGTGAAGCAGTCGGATGAATTCTCAAAGGAAGGAGCCAACTGAAGCATCATTTCACAGTCAGTCGGCCAGCTAGCGAGCCAACCAATCAAAACAAAGAAACCACCGTAGCTTTTTCTGATTGACAGACGGTTTGGTGCCCGCCTCCTACTTATATCTACTCTGTGTGTGTATGGTGGGGGTGTGTTTTCCATCTTACTGACACTGCTGATTTTATTTTCCCTTCTTGCGTCAATCGTTCTTTATTCACTCATTCATTCTTATATTTAGTCCACACAACACAGACGCTCTTTCTCTCATTATTCACTCTCTCTCCATCTCTCCATCTTTCACTCTCTCCCCATTTCTCTCTCCATCTTTCTCTCTCTATATCTCTTTCTCCATCTCTCTTTCCATCTCTCTCTATCTCTCTCAGCACAGACACACGCTCACACACAAACACACACACATATATACTTGCTTTGCATCGCTAATTTTTTAGATGTTATTTCTATCTGCTATATATTTATCGGTCTTATACGTACATACACACACACACACACATACACACAAACACGCACACACACACACACACACACACACACACATACATATGTATGTACGTACATATCTATGTGGTTTAGAAATCACTCGCTTGAAAGCTTGAACCGTTTGCTAGTGATTTTAGGTGACTATGTAATCGCGAGCAGACGCAGGTGTGCTCTTGGCCCTCTCATCTTTCATCCATCGGAACATCTACGATGTGACATCCGGATAGAGAGAACTTCATCAGCACCCGACTGAAAGACACCTCACCACACGCACAAACACATTCTCTTTCTCTCTCTCTCTCATACAGACACACACACATACACACACAGATAGATAGATAGATAGATAGATAGATAGATAGATAGATAGATAGATAGATAGATAGATAGATAGATAAATAGATAGATGTTACCCAGGAAGGAGTATAGCTTGTTTGGTTGGATTGTGCTCGATTGGTCGTATTGTGGTTGATTTTAAACCAAAGATCAACCATGTTTGAGAATAACAGTGATCGAATGAGTTCTATTTCTGGCCGTCTGGTGTATACAGGGGATTGCTCTACACACCCCAAATGTATCCTTATCATATTTAAGACGGTGGCGTGTGATTTAGATAATTGGCTGCTGTTTCGAGAAGTCCACTTAAAGGATCATTTATTTGCTTTTGGTTACGTTGTGTTGTTCTTGCTCAAATCACTTAACTTAGCTTCAATCTATCGGAGCTACAGTATGTGCATCCGGTTGGATCTTGAGATCGATGGCTTCAGTCAAGTTTTGAACCACATGATGTAATATACACGCCCACGCTGGTTTATCCACATTGCCGTAGCCAAAGTTATGTACTACAAATGGGCGTCCATTCAATTTTCCACCTCTCGGCTCCATGATGATACAAGCTCATAAAAATAAACCTAAGCTACTTATCTATGCAGAAGGAGAAGAGGGACGATGTTTAATACACATTGTACTCCGTCCACTATCTAGTTTGTTCTTTAAGCTTCAACGTAATGATGGTGACCACAGCCGGTGTTAGAAATACTGAATCATTTAAAGAGGTACAGTTTCGCTTCTTCTGAGCGTTTAACTGTTAGTGTTCATTCCAGGACAAAGTTTAAAACTGTCAGTGTTACTTGAGTTATTACTGCTGCCGTTATTTCTGCTGCTGTTGCTGTTGCAGTTGCTGCTGTTGCTGTGCTGTTTCTATTTTATGTATTACTGAATTGAGCGAGAGGGATCATTTCTTTAAATACTTCTACAAACGTGTTCTGCGTCATTGGCCTAGATAAGCAAAATTAATAGCTTCATCAAGGTTCGTGAAACTCTTTGATTGCAGAAGGCTATTTTCACAGATATGTGTATTGGACAATTTAAAGGTATAAACACAGAGAAAGAGAAAGAGGAAGGGGTGAAAAAAAGAAAAAAAGAAAAAAGAAAGAGAAAGGAGAGGAAGCCTTCTATGTGAAATTGAAATGGTTTTCCCCTAATTCGAAATATATAAAATATATGAAATTGTTTTGTATAATTCAAGTGACGGTAATACTGGTAAACACCATGCATGGCACTCTTACTGGTTAGCGCTGAACTGAGTCATTGGTTGGTGACTGCAAATCTATAACAAGAACAATAGGTGCTAGAGGTGCTGAAACAACAAACTGTGTCTCTGGAAAGTCCAGATGGTCTTTCATTTTGATTTTTTTTGTTTTTTGTTTTCACTTCGTTGTGTCGCTCTGCTCAACTGAAAAATTACTGCGACAGATTCAAAATGATGGGTGAGTTAGAGATGGTTGCGGTGACAACAACGCTGATGTTATATTACTGCTGCTGTTGTTGTTGTTGTTGTTGTTGGTGGTGGTGGTGGTGGTGTATTTGGATAAAGTGATGACACCGATGTTGAGTGTATTAGCAGAGGTGCTGGTAGCTGTGGCTACGCTTATGGTTTGAAGTTGTCATTATAGTGAACTGAACTTTATGGTTGCAATTTTATTGTTAATTACGATGACAGCATCGGTAATACTATGCTTTCCTCTATATCTAAAGTCGATATGGCACTGTCATGTATTTGTGACAATAGTGGTGGTGGTAATAATGTCATTGCATGAGAGTCTTTCATGACCTAAGTTTTAAATTTTTTTCTCCATTCACGGAGTTAGAAATATATTAACATTTATCCATTCAATCCATAGCGTGATTAACATTTAAAATATATATAAAACTTAGTTTGAAAAGAAACAGCACGTGCCATAACATTTCCAGGTCTAGTGTTCGTCAATGGACCAGGAGTTTGATTGAGATTAATAAGGCTGAACTTCAAACACCCTCATCTTTACCCATAGGTAAATTATCAAATAAACCATGTGTTCTTTAGATGGTCCGTGTTTCCCATCTCTTTAATTTGCATTAAGTTCTAGCACCGATTATTGGGTGAGTCGTTGTGTACACTTCTTGGTTAATTCTCTCACTTGGCTGACGTAAAATCGTACTGCCCAGGAGTAATGAGGAGTAGATAGACAGCCGACAACAGATGAATGGTCGTTTCTCTGTGTTTACTTGTCCTGTTTTCCATTTTTTCTCTCGTTGTTTACGTATTTAACTCGTGTTTGTCTACGTATTTCATATTGTGTACACAGTTGGTGACGTCCTGTACATATAAATGCGTATATATCTTAGTTATTATTATTATTATTATTATTATTATTATTATTATTATTATTATTATTATTATTATTGTTCAGTAGTTTTATTTTTATAACGTGCTTTCACTTCACTACCGAGCGCAGCTCTGTGCGCCTTGGGTAAGTGCTGTGGTTTGCTGTGATGCTCTTATGGTTACTGTATTGAAAGTGCTTTGCGTAGGATGTGTGCAGTGCCCAGTAGTGCAATTTTATGTATGTTATATATATTTGTAAGTCCTGGTGTTTTTGTTATGTATTTGTCTGAATATTTTTTTATTATACCTAAGGCACCTACTATAATAGGAATTGTTTCTGTTTTTAGATTCCACATTCGAGTTACCTC
>NC_068981.1:28089824-28095996 GCF_001194135.2 Octopus bimaculoides
TGTGTGTGTGTGTGTGTGTGTGTGTGTGTGTGTGTGTGTGTGTGTGTGTGTGTGTGTGTGTGTACAGAGAGAGATATATATATTATACGTATATTCTTATGGTTTGGAAGCGAAAGACCAATGTCCTTCAGAACCTCAGAATCTCCAAGAAGAACAAGTGGGAAGATGAAGCAACAACATACGAACTTCAAACATTTGAATTTGAATTATCTTCTGACCAGAAACCTAGTCCTAATAATTGAAATATTGTGGATTTCGTTAGTAACAACCAAGAGTCACTGTTAAACTGGCTGACAGATTACGTCTACTGCCTTACAACAAAGACAGGCCATCTAACGAATTTCCGTGGACCCAACTTTATGCACAGCGAGTGGCTCCATGCAAGTTTAGAGTACACAACAACCACAAAGTTCTTGAAAGGAAGGGTTGAAAAGCGAAGGTTACAAGCTGAGGTTATTTACTATAAAAGTGGCATTAGGTGAAAATAGTTTGCCTTGTGTTACTTCAAAGAAATAAAAATTGTTATATTATCGGTACATGGGTCACAGAAAAAGTAATGCCATTGTGGGTATGTTGTTGCAATATGTGTATGAGAAAATTATTAGCAGTTAGCCTGATAGCCAT
Organism: Octopus bimaculoides; assembly: GCF_001194135.2. Taxonomy (NCBI): domain Eukaryota; kingdom Metazoa; phylum Mollusca; class Cephalopoda; order Octopoda; family Octopodidae; genus Octopus; species Octopus bimaculoides. The sequence goes on from NC_068981.1 coordinate 28,090,449, forward strand.
TCTTTGTGGTTTAGGATATTTTTTGAATGTACAGTGCTGAGTGAACTTTGACAAGGTGTGTGAGCAGTACATAATGCACGCTGCACTTGAGCGATGTTGAAAATAAATAGCTTATAACGTTGGAAGCGGTGATTAATAAATTTCAGTCTTTTTAGTAAAAACAGATAAATTACATAACTTCAAAACAAGTGGGCTTTTTTGTGGATGTGATATTGATTTAGAGGTTTAATTGGCAACCGAAAGTAAAGAATTTCAATAATATATCAAAACTTGACATCAGAAAGTGATTAGTTTTTACGTTAGCTATTGATTTAAAAGTGATTGATTGATTGGTTCAGTTGCTAATTATTTCTTGTTTATTACAATTTTAGCCTCTGCCTGGTTAGTTATTTGGTTGACAACAACTGCAGATTCACTAGTTTATTAAAATAGAAATTAGACATGAGAAAATATCATGTAAAAAGTAAATGGCGAGAGCCTAGCAAGACACTTCCCCGTACCTTTCTTTTTCGTAATACGTTGTACCTTTTCCATATTTACTAATATTTCTTCGCTTAAATTCTCTATTACGTTTATCATTGTATATAACTTCCAAAGAATATGTTTCTCTTCTGCAATTCTCACTGAACTACAAAAACTGCATTCAAATGAAGGGAGTCCATGATTCACTTAGACAAAACATCTCTGCAAGAATACTTCCGATACAGCTGCATTTTTTTCCTTAAGAATATGTTATATATTAAGAATATTTTGAAAATACATATAAAGGCGTAGCTGCGTGGTAAGAAGTTTACATCCCGACCACATGGTTCTGCATTCAGTTCCACTGCGTGACACCTACGGCAAGTGTCTTCTACTATAACCTCGAGCCAGTCAAAGCCTTGGGTTTGGTAGATGGAAACGGAAAGAATCCAATAGTGTGTGTGTGCGTGTGTGTGTGTGTGTGCGTATTTCTCCCCATCACCGTTTGAAAATTAGTGTTGGTGTGTTTACGTCCTCGTAACTTTGGCAAAAGGGCCGATAGAATAAGTACCAGGCTTTAAACAAAAAAAGGAACTGGGATCGATTCGTTCGACTAAAATCTTTCAAGGTGATGCCCTAGCATGGTCGCTGTATAATGGCTAAAACAAGTAAAAGCTAAAATATATATTCACCTAAATAAATGCATGTGTGTTTGTGTGCGTGTGTGTGTGTGTGTGTATGTGTGTGTGTGTGTGTGTGTGTGTGTGTGTGTGTGTGTGTGTGTGTGCTTTTATACATCAAGCTTATACGAGGGGATTTCTCAAGGCTAATAACGTTGTAGTTGGTATTCTAACAAGACATTCATGTTAAGGTGGATATAAAAATTACCGTTTGGTATTGATACTGCTTCCGTCGCTAATAATTAATTTTTAATAAGCCTATTGGCTATTTGCGACATCAGTATCTGAAAAGATGCTGATATTCTATATATCGTAGCAACGAGATTTGGTATGTTGTGACCCCCACCACACACACACACACCAATGATTTCCGGTAGAATGAAATCACGTGATGTAGGAATTCCGGTGCCCATAACAGACGATTCTCGTCTGCTACGATGTATGCAACTGTTTTAGACACCAAGCACCTATACGAGAATATTTCTCAAGGCTAATAACGCAGCATTCGATGTTCGAGTAAGACATTCACGTTAAGCTGGATATATATATATATATATAATTTAGATTCAAGGGGAATATGGTACTTTAGTTTAGGCACCAGAATTAAGTATGGTAGTATCCAAACAATTCAAAAATAAGGTGATTAAAATTAAAATAAGCAACAAGGATATTCAAAGTTAATGCAGTACGATCGTTTCATGCGACTCCATTTATTTAAGCAATGTGAATATTACATTAAATGTAAAATGCAGAGCAATCCTCAACTGCACAAAGATATAGAAATTTACTGAAATTTGATTTCAACAGAAGGACATATTGTTGTAACTACATTTAAACTCTCTAAGTGGAAAGGAAGAATACAAAAAGCCATTTTCACTTAGCCAGACCATACAGACTAATCTGTATTAACTTTGAATATCCTTGTTGCTTATTTTGATTATATATATATATGTGTGTGTGTGTACACACACACACACGCACACACATATCTGTTCACATTTTGCAAAGATTACATGCGCGCTTGCACTCGCTCACACACAAACATGCACAAATGCACCTAAACATACATGAACACACATCCGAAAAGTAATATATACCTTTTAAAGATTACTGTACCTACAAGCACAAATCAACCGCCTACCATATGTAATGGTTCAGTGGAAGGTATTAGTATACGTTTATGCTGTATTTCATCCAATAGATGTTCCTTCAACAGAGAAACGACTTGTTGCATTAAAGAGTTAAAACAAAATTGGTTAAAAATAGAATAATATGAATTCTCAGACACGAAAAGATAAAAAAAAAATAGCACAGTCTCTAATTATCTTGTCTTCTGCTCTCAGCTCCTGTTGGTTCTCCGTAGTCACCGTCTTAATAAATGTTATACCAATTTTCTACTTCTACGATGGTAGTATGCCAGAGTTCAGATCTCCTTTAAATTTGCCATGTCCATTCCTTACTGTTGCGCCTCCATCTTTTCTTCTACCCGCTTCTCCCTTCCCTTACCACAGTTCCTTGAAGGATGGTTCTTGCAATGCTATTGACTCTTGTTTATGACCATATAATCTCAAATTACTTCTATTCACTATTGTGAGGTATTTATGGGAGCCAATGTAAAACTGGACGATTTTCTAAACTTGCACATTTGTGATGTAGTACAAGTATGACATGCTTAAGCTGTTGCAATAGCAAGTCTCTTAGGAAGTAGGAACATCATAAATCTGAAATTTGCTGATATTGATGAACTAACACGAAGGAAAGATGAATTGATTGAATTAGTCAAGTACCTTCATGCAATGAATTTCATATATATGATGGAAATCAGTGCTGGGGAAATGAAATCCATGACAAATGCCAGCAATGTCATATCTACAGTTTTCCCTTTCTCTGAAAAAAGACAGAAACAGAAATAGTGCAATAAGCACTGCACAGACAATTTGCCAAAACTAAACTCTGACCAATATGAAGAGCTGTGAACAGCAAAATCAAATTCCTTAGAGCGCTAGTACTTTCTGTCTTCCTGAACGCATTGAGACGTGGAATCGCTTGCGTGTTATGAACGCTTCGCGCTTATGATGCATGAACGTTCAAAGCAAAGATTCAGACAAGATACAAGCTTTGAACATGAGATGTTACCGCATAATCATAGGTGAACTATATATACACGTCTCGCGATATATTTTCTCACACGCACAGGCACACACACACGCGCACACACGCACACACACGCGCACACACGCACACACACACACACACACACACACAGACAAACGCATGCGCAGACACAGAGATATATAGAGAAAAAAGAGGGAGTGGAGGGAGTTTATACATCACTCGTGTGCCGCACCTTCCCTAATGGTTTTAGGCGTCTATGTAGTCGCAAATAAATATAGACACTCTGACGGAGGTCCCAATTTTGATCCAGTAGAACACGAAGAGCACGAAGAATATGAGGGAAGGAAAGATGCATCGGCATTCAACTAGTACTCATTTTCAGCTCAATAGACTGGAGATATATGTGTGCATAGGCATATGCACTATAAATGTATATATGAGTGAGTGTGCATTTAAACACACGGATATGTATATATAAGTTTGGTAGGATATACCAATACATTCTCGAGACACTGCCGATTAAAGGACAAGCTTAAGTGTTATTACAATTACACAGAGAACAAAGAGCAAATAGTTTTCTTGATTGTTATGCTCGTATTTATGCTGTATTTATGTTTCTGTGCATTTCTTTCTTTTAATCCTTTACTTGTTTCAGTCATTTTGACTGCGGCCATGCTGGAGCACGGCCTTTAGTCGAGAAAATAGACCCCAGGTCTTATTCTTTGTAAGCCTAGTACTTATTCTATTGGTCTGTTAGTATCGATAGCACAGCAGGCAAAATGCTTAATCAGCTGGGCCCCTCCCCCAAAATTTCGAGCCTTGTACCTAGAATAGAAAAGATTATTTCTGCGATACGTTAAGGCGGCGAACTGGCAGTATCGATAGCACAACAGGCAAAATGCTGAGCGATATTTCACTCGTCTTTAGGTTATCAGTTCAAATTCCACTGAGACCAACTGCACCTTTCATCCTTTCGGGGTCGATAAAAACAGTATCAGTCGAGCGCTGAGGGTGATACAATCGATTAAACCCCTCTCACTAGATTTCAGGTTTTGTGCCTACACAAGTGCACAAAGGTCTGTAAGAGAGTTGCTACTTATCGCCGTTGGGCTTTACGCAACAAGAAACATCATAAAAACCAATGACGACTAAGAATTCAATATTGCATTAGCAACAAGGCGACGAGCTGGCAGAATCGTTAGCCCGCCCGGTCGAAATGTTTAGCGGTATTTCGACTTTCCTTACGTTTTGAGTTCAAATTCCGCCGAGGTCGACTTTGCCTTTCATCCTTTCGTAGGGGGGGTCGATAAATTAAGTACCAGTTGCGTACTGGGTTCGATCTAATTGACTAGCCCACTCTCCAAAAATTTCGGGCCTTGTGCCTAGAGTAGCAACAAATGCGAGCTAACAGAATTATAAGCACACTAAGAAAAATGCTTAACAGGATTTGGTTCGTCTTCACGTTCTGAGTTCAAATTCCGCCGAGGTCGACTTTGCCTTTCATCCTTTCGGGGTCGACAAAATAGGTACCTGCTGAGCTCTGGGGTCGATGTAACCAACTTAATCCCTTCTTCGAAATTGCTGGCCTTGTACCAAAATTTGAAATCAGTATTGCATCAGTAACAAGGTGGCAAGATAACATAATCGTTGGTACGCCGGGCAAAATTCCCTATTGGTATTTCCTCTGTTTTTACGTTCTGAGTTCAAATTCCGCCGATGCCGACTGTACTTTTCATCCTTTCGAGGTCGATAAAATAAGTATCAGTCGAGCGTTGGGGTTGATGTGTCCGACTAGCCTCCTCCCACCGAACTAGCAGGCCTTGTACCAAATTTTTGAAATTGATATTACATTAATAACTGATTCATTAACATCGTAGAACATTCTGCCGAGCACGAAAGCATTTAACAAAAAAAAAAAAAAGAAGAAAAAAATTGTAGTGCAATTTCACTATATCGAAGTTAGCAAATTTGCAATATTTCTAGTCTGTACGCCATCAAACCTCTTGACTGTTGGCATCACGTCATTCCAGTTGCAATAAATCTTTTCTACTCTAGGCGCAAGGCCCGAATTTTCTGGGGAGGGGTAGTCGATTAGATCGACTCCAGTTCGCAACTGGTACTTGATTTATCGACCTGAAAGGATAAAAGGCAAAGTCGACCTCGGCGGGATTTGAACTAAGAGCGTAACGGCAGACGAAATACCGCTGAGCATTTCGTCCGACTTGCTAACGTTTCTTATTTCTTTATTGCCCACAATTGGCTAAACATAGAGGGGACAAACAAGGACAGAA
>NC_068981.1:28096351-28097204 GCF_001194135.2 Octopus bimaculoides
AAACAAGGACAGACAAACGGATTAAATCGATTACATCGACCCCAGTGCGTAACTAGTACTTAATTTATCGACCCCGAAAGGATAAAAGGCAAAGTCGACCTCGGCGGGATTTGAACTAAGAGCGTAACGGCAGACGAAATACCGCTGAGCATTTCGTCCGACTTGCTAACGTTTCTTATTTCTTTATTGCCCACAATTGGCTAAACATAGAGGGGACAAACAAGGACAGAAAAAGGAATTAAGTAGATTACATCGACTCCAGTGCGTAACTGGTACTTAATTTATCGACCCTGAAAGAATAAAAGGCAATGTCGACCTGGGCGGAATTTGAACTCAGAGCAGACGAAATATGATAAAGCATTTTGCCTGGCGTGCTAACGCTTCAGCCAGCTCACCGCCTTCCAATTGTGAAAAATCGAAAGCAGAGATATACATTTTTTTTTTTTTTTTTTCAGTTATTGCTAATATCAATTTACTTATTTGCCCTTGATTCAGTCTTTGTGAGGTTCATTAGTCTATGCATGGGGTTAGTATAAGGATTTACTGCATGACTTTTTCAAGGTCATATAGAGGTGTTGTTCGGCTATACACTCAACTCTGTCTTTAACTGACACAGCAATGTCTGGGTTTCTATGTTTTTTTTATTATACGTTTGATTTTTTTTTTTTTTGATTTTTTTTATTCGTAAGCTTCTACTGCTAGGGAGAAGAAAGCTATAAATAGATACGCCGTGTTTTTATGTATGTATGAGTGTGTGTGATTGCATGTCTCTGAATGTGTGTGTGTGCAAGTGTGTGTGTATTATGTCTAGGGAGAGTCATTGTGCCAATGTTATTGACACACGCGTTGTACA
>NC_068981.1:28097782-28099995 GCF_001194135.2 Octopus bimaculoides
TATATTGTGTATGTATAACTGAGTGTGTGCATGAATGTCCATGCACACACATGGAAACGCACACTCACTTATATATTATGGGGTTTATGTGTGAATTGATTTGTCCACATATGTATAAATATATGTGCATACATATGTTACTCTGTGGTGTGTATGGGTCTCTTTGTCATTACAAAGCGAAGATGCATGAGAAAGAGAGACACAGGGGCAAAGAAAGAGAAAGAAATAGATAGACAAACATACAGACAATCAGACGGGCAAACGTACAGACAAGGAGACAAACTTAACAGACATGCGAACAAAATAGTCAGACAGGCTTAGATAAGAAGTATACACGTGTGTATGTGTGAGAATGGCAGGCTGTGAATGTGTGCTTGTTTGTCTGTGTGCGAATGTGTATGAGTGTTTGCGTATATGCAAGTCTATATCTCTGTACGTTTGTGTTTATGCGATTGTGTCTATATTGTGTTAAGAATATCAGTAACTGGGAGACCGTCAGATTAAACAAACAGACAATCGCAGACATAAACAAACAAAGTAGCTGATAAACAAACAAGCAAATAAATTAAGGAATTAACAAACAAGTACATAAAACATCAAGAAATGGTAAGCAAGAATCTCTCCTGTATGTTGGGGTGTTTTCAGGCATCTCTCACACAGCGGTAGTGCCAAAAATTCCAGACGCTTCGCTTATGCAACTATTCATGCTTAGATTTACTAGATGTCAGAAATGTATTGTGACGCCAGGCACATGTACAACACACCTACACAGAGACATGCAGGCACCTTAACATACGCATATACTCGTACACATACACGTCTGTGAGAGCGCATGCGTGCGTGAGTTAGTGTGTGTGCGCGCGCGTGTATGTGTTTGTGTGTGAGTGTGCGTGTCTGTAAGTGTGAGTATGTTTATGCATTTTGTGTTGTATGCGTGTTATGTTCTTTAAATAATCAGCGAGATATGTAACAAGTTAGTTGTATGTGAATATAGGTGTGTGTGTGTGTGTCTGTGTGTTTGTGTGAGTGGTGTGAGTTTGTATATAAATATATATATCTATTTATCCATCTCTCTCTCTCTCTCTCTCTATATATATATATATATATATATATATATATATACACACACACACATATATATATAGGTACGTGTGCGAGTGTGTGTGAATGGATATATACAACCATATATATATATATATATATATATATATATGTGTGTGTGTGTATATGTATGTATGTATGTATGTATGTATCCATACATGTATAAATGGATACATACATAGGTACATGCATGCATACATACATGCACACACGCACATTGTATAGATTCGTTCACACGTAGCCCTGTCTCAAATGTATATGTAAATACTAAAATTGCTAAGTCCCCTAGAGGGTCATAAATATCTGTGCTTAGCTAAGTTTCATAGCGTTAAATGTACATAAGATAAATTCCCCATGGATAGGAAGCTAGTTCATCACAGATTGCATTTCGTGATAATATGGTAGCTATTCTTCTCTGCACAGCATAAGTGTGCTTAGTAGAAAAAGGTACACAACTCAAATATATGCAATAAAATTTCAGCACCAAGATTTGAACTCGCAAACTTGAGCACATATATGTGAATATATACCTATATCCACAAAGACACACTCACAATTGGATATGTGTATATTTGTATACGTATCGATATGTGACTATGACAAAATCAGGGTGTACTCGATACATCGCATCAGTAGAGTGTGAATTTGATCAATGATTTTATGAAATTTGTATAACTAGTTTCATATTGCTGTTATAGACGGTAATACGTCAGGAGTAATCCTCAGTTAACTACAGAAAACTGCTTAAATTTGAATATGAAAAGGTTGTCATTTTTTAATATGGCTGACAAAAGACACCGACATATTAGGTTGGAGCAAATTGAATGTAATATATATTTAGTTTAAAGAATAGCAGTTAATGCCTGCAGATACTTCGTGTGTGTGTGTATGTGTGTGTGTAGTTCAAATTTATAGAAAAACAAAAGACGGAAACAGGTAAAGGAACAACACGCAGGTGTATTAGTTTTAAACGCTCAGGAAAAATAGCAAAGTCTTTTTCGTTTCGAGCCTACGCTCTTTGAAAGAAGAGGAAAAAATGAAGAGAGAATGAAAAAAAATGGAAGGAAAAACTGTGTAGAGTTCAGTGGTTCAACATGGCGAGATGTATATAT
>NC_068981.1:28100128-28105197 GCF_001194135.2 Octopus bimaculoides
ATATATACATACGTTTGTACATGTGTGTGTGTGTGTGTGTGTGTGTGTATTGCATGATTTTGACTATTCGTATTGTGAAACCACAATAAATCTTTTTGTCAACTTGATTTGAATTGTTTATGTGGTGGGTGTCTGGTAAGTAGCTTGCTTCCCAACACATGGTTTCGGGTTCAGTCCCACTGCGTGGCACCTTGGGCAAGTGTCTTCTACTATAGCCTCGAGCAGACCAAAGCCTTGTGAGTGGATTTGGTAGATAGAAACTGGGAGAAGCCCGTCGTATATATATATATGTGTGTGTGTGTGTGTGTGTCTGTCTGTCTGTTTGTTTTTCTGTTCGTGCCTGTCCCCCACCATCGCTTCACAACCGATGTTGGTGTGATTACGTCCCTGTAACTTAGCGGTTCGGCAAAAGAGACCGACAGAATAAGCACTAGGATTACAAGGAATAAGTCCTGAGGTCGATTTGTTTGACTAAAGACGGTGCTCCAGCATGGCCGAGGACAAATGACTGAAGCAAATAAAACCATAAAAGAACAGAAGAATGTGTTTGCGAGTTTTTATGATTGCAAAGGAATATGTATGTATATGTATGTTATTGTGATTATGTATATATGTTTGTTTATCTACTCTACATACATGAATATACCGGATTCATACATTAGGAAATACGTATAATAATTAAATTAAATCTCTATTTACCTCACACAACATGCCGTGTTTCGATTACAAACTCAACGTCATCAATTAATTTTCATTTGTTATTTAATTTCCTCTGTATATATTGTGTTCTTTCTTATACATAAATGTTGATAACTACATATAATGAATATTTGCATTGCCATTTTATTTTTCCCAATATCTCTTACTTTGTGGTTCCTTTTTATATATAGAAAACGATTAACATTGTTACACCTTAGTCTTAAATGGCCACTTCACAGAGAAATTGATCTGATCATTTATCTTACTATATGAAAATTTGTAATTACACATTTAGTGCAATTGAATTAGCCGGCACTCACAAGTGAGCATGGCTTGCTAACATGTGCTATACTTTTGTTTTAGTTGTTTATGGTGTCCGCCTTCAGTTTAATTGCGCAAGCTTTAAACTGGCCTGTTCAGCCGGAACATGTTTAACACCTTCAAATTTGAACGGAGCAGCACTTCTTTTTGATCTCTCACTTTCCTTTTCAAACAAAACTTGAAATAGTTGATGAGGACTTGGCCAAAAACGAAGTCTGTCTTTATACCTTTCAAATCTGGTCCACCATATATTCTCCTTCGCCAAAGCTACCAGATTGATTTAAAAAACGGCTTGTCCTTCCTGGCTAAAGGGAGGTGACATACGATCTATACAGCTGACTCACTTGTTAACAAGATACGTTCTGCACGTGGAAACAGTAGTTCGACATAACTCAACAAATCAACACTGTTCGGGTATTGATCCAATGCGTGCAGTTCAGTCTCATCGATTTCTGCGCATTTCGCATAGTCTAATGGCACATCCAACCAACAGTACATCCCGGTACCATGGCCAGGGTAGGGATTTCTGGAAATTATCTATGGTTCCCAGCCCGAAATTCCTCCGAAACAGACCAGCTGATTGGTTTTCGTAGACGCCCAAATTATCTCCGCGTATTGCCCTCTATAGAGCACAAACATGGGACTTTCAGCGACAAAATCATCCAGCTGGAAGAGATCTGTGAGAGACTGACAACATTGCGGATGCCAAATGGTCTGTCACAGTCGTTGCCCGAAACAAAACTGGCTGCACAAAGAGATGAATTGTAGAAAAACTCGTTTGACAAACGGCGATCACATATGTTCACCATCAATAAGTGTATGTCATTTCTTCTGTGCAAAATAGTATCAGTTGGTTGAAAGACCTCGTTGAACAGTTTTTTTTTTTCTCTCACGTCTGGTGAGCACTTCTACTCTTGTCTATATTGGATGGTTGTTCACTCTCCTGAGTTACTCCACTCTTTGACAGGTTTGTTTTCATTTTGCATTGAGTCCAAAAACTTATATTCCCCACTAGGCAATCTTGGTGAAGTTGCCTGTTTAGTCGCCAACGACCCGATCATTCAACACTTTGTACGGGGTTACATATTATCATACATACATATATACATACATACATACGTATATATATATGTATATGTGTATACATATATATGTATATGTATATATATTTATGTATGTATGTATGTGTGTGTATACATATGTATGTATGTTATTGTTCAGTTTTATTTCAAGATGTCTTGCCAATAGAGAAGGAGCCAGTTTCTAACCTAGATCCAAGGCTCCTTCATTGGAATTTCAACAACATCAACAGGATATTTTTGTATGCAGATTTGTATGTTTTGTTTTATGTATGTATTCTCATGCGTATAGTTGTATGCTTAGACGTCCTCATATTTACTTAAATGATAAACTTCTGGAATGTTTTACAGATTTTTACAGTTCCATTGATTGCTTGGATCTGTAGTCTTCGAATCAGCTTTTGACTTTCTGGTTTTGGGGAGGTTAATTAGGCAGTGTGTTACATATCCAGTGCCATAATAATTACAGGTATAAACCTAAATTTGTAACCTGGATAGAGTGGTTGTAGATTCCTAAATAGTTCAGCAGAGGTATTTTCTTTTTCGCTGATCTTTTTTCTGCTGGGCAGCTGACCTTCACAACTACACAAAGTTTCTCTTCTCTATCTCAATTTACTATGACAAGTCTATTATATTTACATACTATTCAGGTTTTCACTGGGATATTCCACCAGTAGTCTTTATAATGAGTGGCTATGGTTTCTACCTTATTGTAGGTTCTATTTTCATTTTGCTTTTGGCTTCGAGGTTATCCTTCCGACGGATCTCATTATACACTGTCCTAGCTACATCATGTCTCATCGGCAGATTATACCGTGATGACATTTTCGGACAACTGCTTATGATATGGATGATATCATCGGCGTTAACTCCACATTTTGCATCGGTTATCACATTTTCCTGCGTCTCTGTCCTTTTTGTGCATCAGTTGTTTGGCTGATATTTCCTGTTCCTGGATTGCAAACGCATGCCCTTCAAAGAGGGAGATAGTAGTGCGGTTGTTTGTCCATAATAGACTGCTTTGATAATCAATGTTACTATCATCCCGGAGCTTTCTGTAACATATGCATGGTTTTCTGCTGATATACACTCATCCTTTCATCTGATACGTTGCGGTAGAGTCGCGTGGCATCTTTGGGCATGTATTCAAGATTATCAGGCAAGTAGTGCTGTTTCCAAGCCTCATGATATTATTAGCCCCATGTACGCAAACTTGGTCGTATGTATGTAGGTATGGATGGATGGATGGATGGATGGATGGATGGATGGATGGATGGACGGATGGATGGACGGAAGGATGGATGGATTTCCCTCCTTGTTTAAAATCAATTCTAGCATATTCCTGATTTCATATTTTCAGAAAAGCTACTCACTGCTATCTATTATCTTCTCATTCTATAGACGTGGCTCAATTCCGATGCTTATACATATCCTCTGATCGTTAAGATAACATTCTTTAAAAAAATCGTCCCCTAAATTCCATACAAATACTGCTCACTGAAAAATTGTTATTCACTCATTTTTGTTCCCTATTTAATTTTTAAAAAAATTTTTTGCGATGTTTTCACTTCAGTTCTCAAATATTTGCTTGTTCATTTTGTGTCACTTGTGGGAATATTTTTATTGATAAGTTTGCATTTTATTCAGTTAAACAATTAGCAAAACCCATATTTGTTTGCCACTACAAATTTCAATCAATTAATTCAAATATTTGTTTATTTATTTAAGTGACTGTCAGGTAAGTATTATGGAAAACTTTCTCTTCGTTCATATATGCTGGATATTGTTAGAAAATCTTTCTGTGACAGTTGCATTGTTCTCTATTTTGAATATGTATTGATTTCCTTTCGAAACGCTTTCAATTTCAAATCAGTTTTTAAAAAATAGAGTTAGTAAAACCCATATTCAGTGTTTGCTACAAACTTCTTTCCATAATCTCAAGCAACCGTTTGTTTGTTTATTTATTTAGAGAACCAGGCTTGATATCATAATTTGGTCCCAGGAGGAGACCCACATTACAAACAATTATGATTTACATAAACTGTTTTAAATATGAGCCTAAAATTACTCCGAATGTAGATTTCCTTGTAGTCAGTGACGCAGAGAAACGAGATAATTTGATGACCTAACCTACAATGTGGGCGTCTTGAGTGGATGCTTCGAAAAGAGAAAACATCACTAAGATAAGTGAAACATGAACCATATGCTATTCAGAAATGCTGATTTATAAGGATAAGATCTAAGGATCCACGTGTAAGAAGTTTGCACGCCTTAAGCAGTCCGTGATAGGTATAGAAACCAAAAAGTGGACAGTGTAAGGTCAGGAATTTCTTGGCGTTGAAGGTTAGACATTTTTTCCCATATCGAAGTTACGCGGAAATTTGATAAGGCGAAAGTTTCTGCAACTGTACGTTTGCATGCATAGGTACACGGATGTATATGTTTACGTGACCTAAATCAACGGCCATCAGTCCTAATGCCATCTATCCGCTATGAAATTCATACCTCGGCGTCTGCTAGTCCCTGTCTTTACCTATCCCAACTAAATATTTATAGCAACCATTCTTTCTCATTAACGACAGCAACTGTCTACTATCAACAGCTCTCTCTCTCTTCCTCCTTTTCTTCATTTCTAACAACTTTACACGACTCCCACTCCCTCGCCGTTTTCTTTCCTTACTTTTTGACCGTTTTATTCCTTCAAACGTTTGTATTTTCATTCTGTTCTTCTGGCTTCATCACTCATTTCAGTTCACATCTGCAGCGAGTTAACTTGGGGGTCCCAAGCGACAATGTAATTAAGATATTCTCGGCCCGATGAATCGCTAAGTTCAGTGCTCCTAGTTGTAATTATTACGTCAGAGGATCAGCTAGCCAAAAAGCATATGTAACCTCAATTTGGATATGTGTGTGTGTGTGTGTGTGTGTGTGTGTGTGTGTGTGTGTGTGTGTGCGTGTGTGTGTGTGTGT
>NC_068981.1:28105207-28109649 GCF_001194135.2 Octopus bimaculoides
ATGTGTGTGTGTGTGTGTGTGTGTGTGTGTGTGTGTGTGTGTGTGTGTGCGTGTGTGTGTGTGTGTGTGTGTGTTGTAAACAAACCAATAAATGATGTTGGTGTGTTTACGTTCCAGTAAATTAGTGGTTCGGCTAAAAAGATCAATTTAGTTTAACAAATCGACCTTAGTTGATTCTTTCAACTAAAACCCTTCAGGGTGGTGCTCCAGCATAGCCGCAGTTCAATGACTGAAAATTATAACGGATATGTGATGTATCTCTTGCCACACTTTCGTCACCAGTACCCATATGAAATTTCCTACCGCACTCAGGCAACAGTACCACCCATTTCAAGAATCACTGGCTAATCCGTCTCGTCAAATTTCAAGCCTTTTGCCTATGTACGAAATCCTTAGGACGCTGTAAGGTAGAAAGAATGGTTAAAATCATCAGGAAAAGTTATAGCAGATTGGTAGAATCCAAAAAAGCCTTTATTAATATTATCTGTGGTATTTTGGTAGGCTCCTTCATATTCTGTATTCAAATTCCCCTGGGATCGGCTTCCGTTTAAATAAACAGGCTAGTCAAGAAATCGTTAGGACGAAATACACTGTATCTCGCATATTCGGCTTTGTATGTATCATGGAAAACCCTTGTTAAAAAATTATTGTTAGTTATATCTGTTTTTCTCGTCACATGTAATAGAAGATATCATGTAAGGTTGTGCCTGAGTGAGCAGATATAGAATACAGGAGATTATCATGTTTACTAGTTGTAGATACATAATATCTTCAGATTAACTTTAAAAGCATTAGACATATCAGGGGTGCTTATGATTAATAACATAGAATAACTTTATATACCTGACAGATATGCGATACAGTCACACCTCCATTAATCGTATCTCATTACGTTGCGAGCGATGTTTTGTTGTATATTTTGTTTTTGTTTTTATTTTTGCTTCTGTTTTTTTATTATTTTTTTGTGCTTGGTTTTATTTGTTATTTAGATAGTATCGTTTTGTACGGGTTGTGAGTGGCATAGGATGGTGCCGCGGGCTTTGATAATCGATAAATATATTTGCTACACAGAATAAAAATGGTAGTATTTAATAACTTCCGATGTAAACAACAATTTGTAACCTGCTATCAGAGATTTTGTGTACCCACGACCAAAAAATCCCCAACATTTTACTGAATTAGAGGGAGACATCGCAGTTTAAATAATTCGCTGCTGTAAAACAGCACAACTAAGGAACTGTACTGCGTTTCGTTAGTGTCAGGACTATTGCCGATTTTTTTCCTGCTTGTTCCATCTTTCCTTGTTGTTTTTCCTGCTTCCAAAGAAGAGCTATGTTCGAAACGTAATACAACTACTCTTTTCCTTCTCTGAGCATCATAATTAATACTTTGCTTGTGCTACGTCCTCACGTTTGTTTCTTTGTTTTTTTCTTTTTTCTTTTTCCCTGTTTTTTTTTTCTGTTTTTTAATTAATTATCGTTAGCACGCTGGGCAAAATGTTTAGAGGTATTTCATCCGCCTTTAAGTTCTGCGTTCAAATTCCGCTGAGGTTGACTTTGCCTTTCAAACTTTCGGGTCAAGGGTCGATGAATCGACTTTCCCCTCCTCTTAGAATTTCTGGTCTTGTGTCCCAATTAGAAAGAATTATTAAATGAACTATGGCAACATGCTGGCAGAATTGTTAGCACATTCGACAAAATCCTCAGCAACATTTCTTCCTGCTCATTACGTTCTGAGTTCAAATTCTGCTGAGGTCGACATTGGCTTTCACTCCTTTGAGATCGATGTAGTCGAGTGATCTCTTCCCCTCTAAAATTATTGAACTAGTGCCAAAATGCGAAACTATATTTACATGAACTTTCTAAGACCATATTTAATGCAATGGATAAAGTTTGTGGTCTTGTAGTTTTTACTTTTTACCAAAGGTCGTATCTATTTATGATTCTTGGCCTCTGTGAGTTCGAATCCCGCCTACGTCAACTTTACATTTTATCCGTCCATGTCCGATCAATAAACATCAAGTAGGTACTAGGTGTTCCTTTGATTACCTTTCATCTCAGCAAATATGGCAATTACAGATATCAGTATTATATTCTTCGTTAAGGCGGTGAGCTGGTGGAATCGTTAGGCAAAATGTTTAGCAGTATTTCGCCCGTCTTAACGTTCTGAGTTCAAATTCCGCCGACGTCGCCTTTCATTCTTTCAGGGTCGATAAGATAAGTAGCAGTTGGACACTGAGGTCGATGTGATCGTCTTAACCTCTTCCTCCCGAAATTGCTGGCCTCATACCAAAATTTGAAACCAATATTATGTTCTTTGTTAAAGCGGCGCGCTAGCAGAATCGCAGCACGCCGATTGAAAAACATAGCAGCATTTTGTCCGTCGTCACGTTCCGCTGAATTCGGCTTAACTTTACATCCTTTCGAGGCTCGATAAAATAAGTACCAGCTGAGTACTGGCGGTTCATGTAATCGACTTACCACCTCAACCGAAATTATGACACATTGAGAATGAACCCGAATTCAAATAGCTGCAAAGTGAGCTTTTTAACCACCCAGCCATGCTTGCGCCTATAACTGAAAAACTGGCACTCCGTCGCTTACGACGGTGAGGGTCACAGTTGATCCGAATAGCAGAACAGCTTGCTCGTGAAATTAACATTTAAGTGGTTGTGTACTCCACGAAGTTCTCAGGGAGATTCAGCATGAAGCAGAAGGTAACAAGTCTGGCCTTTTGAAATACTGGTACTACTCACTTATTGTCAGTTGAGTGGAGTGGAGCAATGTGAAATAAAGTATCTTGCTCAAAGACAGCGCGTCGCCGAGAACTGATCTCATGACTTTATGTTCGTGAGCCGAATAGCCTAACCATTAAGCCATGCGCCTTCACGTGTGACTATATAGTATTTTTTGTCTTTTCACATTATAAAGAATACATTGCGTAGAGCAGAGCATGCGTGCACATGAATGCGAGGGAATGATAGAGAAACGGAGGGAGGGGCAAAGCAAGAGTAGTGGAAGTGAGAGGAATAGAGGTGTCAACCGCCTGAATGAAAGAAATAACCATGTTACATTATATATATATATATATATATATATATATATGTCTATGCGTGAACTCTTTGGCTATAACAATGGGATTGTGTACGTGTTGAAACGTTGTTCTACATAACTATCTCTCACCACTCCTCTTTCTTTTCTCTCTCTCTTTCTGCCCCTCTCTCTCTCTCTTTCTCTCTCTCTCTTTCTGCCCCCCTCTCTCTCTCTCTCTCTCTTTCTCTCTCTCTCCCTACTTCTCTCTCCTTCTCGCACTACTTGATTCCTGTAACCAAACCTGTTTCAAGGCTCTCTCCTTTACTCTCTCTCGCTCTCTCTTTCGCTCCTACCACACATTCACCCACGCTTTTTTTTTTTTCTGTGAGTTTAATGCAACAGCTATTTACCTTTTCAGTCTTTGTTCAGTTAATATTTCATTAGCAGTCATGTAAAAATGCAAACACGCACGAGTATTCTGACGTGAACGAGGAAACGGCTCAAAATGCTATCTCTGAAAAGCGATTCACGCACGCCTTTACATACCCGTGCATAACAGCGACAAACAGGAACACACATACACGCGCGCACGCACACACAAACAAACGTATACATATACACGAAAATACATACATATCTACCTACATACATACATGCATACGCAGACCTGCGCATTTATAAACACGCTCTGAAACAAATGCAAGAACACATATGAAACAAAAACACAGATGAACTCAAAGCATACATACACGTATACACACACAAACAGGCATACACACGTATACATTCACACACACACACACATATATGCGTACACACATATACGCGGGCATACAAAGCAAAAATACACATAAACACATCTACACATACACACATATAAAATTGCATACTAACATATTCATTGACACACATATATGTATATGCGTGTGCGAGCTTACTCACAGATGTAAGGAGAGATACACGCGTATACAAAACATTCAAATTGTCATAGAGGCACAAACATACCTCAAAGACAAACACGCTAAATCAGTTGCACATACAAACTCGTAAGCACGCATACACATTCCTTAACACAACTACAGGCTTACCTCAGAACTCATATACATAAATAATGGCCTCACTCTTAAACAAGCAACCTCAAACACACGCATATATGTGCCTGCATATATGATGCGCTCAAGTGTATTCATACAATCTCATAAATAAAAAAAAGACTATCAGTGGATATACACGCACATACTTACACAACTAAACGCATGTACAGAAACATGAGGACAAGTACACACACACACACACACTTCCATATTCATATGTACGTGACTCGACACATATATCAACGTATGTATGTATGCATAAATATACATATATATGTGTATATATATATATATATATATATATATATATATATAT
>NC_068981.1:28110292-28111295 GCF_001194135.2 Octopus bimaculoides
ATACACACATACACACATACACACATACACACATATATATATGCATATATGTGTGTATGTGTGTGGATTATTGACTTAGTATTAAGCTGGGTTTGGTTTTTGACGTTTCGGATCATTTTCGTTTCTCGTGGGACAAAATATCTTTAATTCATACTAAAAATATTGGATTTTCTCCTCATAGTGAAACGCTGACAAAAGTATATCTACAATATTTACAGACTTTTATAAAACTAGACGACAGCCAGTCTACCTTCATTTCTGTTATAAAAGTGTGTGCGCGAGTGCATGAGAAAGTGCATGGCCTGTCGTTTAGGCTGTTGTACTCCAATCATAGGTTCGTTGGTTCAGTAGCTACACTAGATCGCATATTCTGTCCTTGAACAACGCATATAGCTTCATGTTGCTCCAGTCCATTCATTGATATCGCGTACCTGCTGATGGCTACCGTAAGTTTCCTTCAGTGCAGTACTCACTTCAAAGTGATGACTAAGCTCATATATGTGTGTGTATTTGTGGATGTGTGTGTATAATTATCTTGCTACCTATCTATCTATATATCTATTTAACTATGTATATATCTATATTTTCTCTCTCTCTCTCTCTCTATCTCTCTCTCTCTCTCTCTCTCTCTCTCTCTTCCTTTCCCTCCCTGTTTATCTATCTATCTATCTACCTATCATATATCTATCTATCTATCTATCTATCTATCTATCTATCTATCTATCTATCTATCTATCTATTTGTCATACCGGCCATGATGAAATACCACAAGGTATAGAAAATACGTATTCGCCTTTATATATTTAATCCTTTATATTGAACACTCAATATTTCATCTATTCAATAAGACATATTCCATATATTCAATAAGACATTCAATACTTTATTTCATTGTACCATCCATTTTTATATTATATATTGTATATTCCATATTCTATATCCCACATTAATTTTACAAGAATATAAATAAAACATAAAACACAGAGTTGGAACTCTTTTAAAC
>NC_068981.1:28118013-28129725 GCF_001194135.2 Octopus bimaculoides
TATATATATATATATATATATATATATATATATATATGTATATATATATGGCACGTGAAAAGTCATTCGAGCGAGATCGTTGCCAGTGTCGCTGGACTGTGCAGGTGGCACGTAAAATACACCATTTCGAGCGTGGCCGTTGCCAGTACCGCCTGACTGGCCTTCGTGCCGGTGGCACGTAAAAGCACCCACTACACTCTCGGAGTGGTTGGCGTTAGGAAGGGCATCCAGCTGTAGAAACTCTGCCAGATCAGATTGGAGCCTGCTGTAGCCATCTGGTTCACCAGTCATCAGTCAAATCGTCCAACTCATGCTACCATGGAAAGCGGACGTTAATCGATGATGATGATCTATATATAGTTCATAAATGCGAATCAGATATTCTCCTTTTAGAATACACTTAGCGGTGTTCAAGAAATTTAAACTTGAGCGAGTATAGAAGTAAATGTAAGGATGAGCAAGTTAGACAAATCAATATATAAAGCATATTCAATACATTAAATACAAAAAAATGTATATATGTTTACATGTTAAAAGGTTCCACAGAATACAAATGATACAGAGAATTTAAGAAGTTGAAGAAAGGTATTACAAACCCAACAGCTGTTTCTGGAGGCTTGGTGGTCCAAAATAATGTTGGTAGATTGATTCCATCGTAGGATGAGACGAACCTCCGTCTTCTGGAAAGAGATTTTACATTTGAGGTGTTAAAGGAAAGAAGTTCAAAGATGGAATAAAGTGCGCGTGCGCGCGTGTGTGTAAGAAACCTTTCATAATCACTAGTTGTGACTGAAGTTGCTGGAGCACCTATACTGCAAGAAATAAGCGTTCAGAACTCTTAATGTTGTAAGGAGCACGCAATATATGCACACTGACAGGGGATTATATTGTGCACTTCCTCCTACAGCATTAAGAGTTTTTAACTCTTATTTCTTGCAATATAGGTACTCCGACACCCTCAGTTACAATTAGTGAGGATAAGATTTTTCCTTTATGCTATTATATTGCGCCTAGCTGTTTAGATTGATTTATGTGCGTTTCCGCCATGCGGTTGAGTTATTCTGGAGCACCACCATGATCTTGTGCCCATTCCGCAGCTTTCTTATTTGGTTCATTTCTTCTGAGTGATGAGATGTTGTCATCACTCATGCATGTGCTTTTACTCTGTTTGCTGTTCTCATCTGTACTTCATGCAGGGGCGTTGGTTCGTTTACAATCGTAGATAGAAGAATCGCCAGATATGTGTATGCATGTGTGTGTGTATGTATGCATGTAAGACTGCGTATATATGTATATGTGTGGGTGTGAATGCGCGTGTGTGTATGTGTGTGTGTGTGTATGTCTGTATGTCTGTATGTCTGTGGTTGTCTGTGTACATGTTTCTGTACGACAGGGTGCTGAAAAGTTCCTGGCTTTGGGTAAAAGAAAATACAGGGAGACCGGTTAATTATGATTTTATTTGACATATTCCTCTCTCAGATTCACACACTGATTGCAATTTCCAGACATAAAACTTTTGATTTCATTTTAATTAAAACTGTAAACACTTAAACTTCACGCAAGAGTCCTGGAGTCAATTTATTTAACTAAAACCCTTGATGGTGGTGCTCCAGCATGACCACTGTCAAATGACTAAAACAAAAGAATAAAAGTATATGTGTGTTTCTGTGTCTCTGTGTGTGTGTGTATGTATGTGTATTTATGTACGTGTGCATGTATATGCATATATACACATGCATACGTATATATACACCCTTAAGCTAATACGAAACTTTGTGCATGTATATATCAAAGTTTGAAAGTATATAATTTTTTTACTATAAAACAACAATGACAACAACAACAACAACAACAACGACAAGAAGAAGAAGAACAACAAGAGCAACAACAACAACAACAATAATAATAATAATAATAATAATAATAATAATAATAATAATAATAATGATAATAATAATGATAGTAATATGCTAAAATTCCCTAAACTCATATATACACCTGTCTTATGGCACAGTGCTGAAATGTTGTAAAATTCTTTACAACAACAAAGAAAAACGTTGTTGTGTTTTTTGTTTTAAATAAAGAATAGTAAAACTGAAACCAAAAAACAAAAAAAAAAACAAAAGACACGCCGTAAACTAGTTGAAGAGAATGGTAACAGCAATAAGAATAGCCACAATAGCACCACTGCCATTAGTGTTACGTTATCATCACAAACTAGACGCAAAAATGATAACAACGCCAATCTCTAGTTTAGCACCGTCAACGTTAAATAGCTGAAAGCGGAAGAAAGATCGGGCGAGACCTCACGCAGTTTTAACTATGGGATCAGTTCCGTCGTCGCAATGGCTAGAACTGCTGTTGTTGTTGTTGTTGTTGTTGTTGTTGACGATCATGATGATGATGATGGTGGTGGTGGTAGTGGTGGTGGTAGTGGTGGTGGTAGTGGTGGTGGTGGTGGTGATTCTTTTAATGTTGCTGCTGCTGGAGGTGTTTTGGTGTTGGTGTTGATGTTGTTTTTTTCCTGCTGGTTCTGCAGGAATTCTTCTAGGCTGCTATTGTTATTCCTGCAGCGGCTTCTGAGTTTGTAAACAAAAAAAAATTAAAAAATAAAAATTAAAAAAAAACAAAAAAACAATTAGTAGTACCACTTCTTTTGTAACAGCAACTTCAGCAGTAACCACAACAACTAGTGCAACGACTACTGCTGCTACTGCAGTTGCTACTACTACTACTACTACTACTACTACTACTACTACTACTACTACTACTACTACTACTACTACTACTGCTGCTGCTGCTGCAGCTACCACCACCACCACTACCACTACTACCACTATTACCACTACTACTACTACTACTACTACTACTACTACTACTACTACTACTACTACTACTACTACTACTACCAACAGCAGCAACAGCAGCAGCACTAACAATAACGCCACACCCACCAACTCCAACACCACTACTACTACTACCCCACCACCACTACTACTTACTACCCCCACCACTGCTACCACCACCACTAGTACTACTTCTGTTACTATTACTACTACTACTACTATACTACTATTACGAATGCTAGTGCTGCGTGTGATTATGTTCGTGTCATTGTCGTCGTTGTTGCTGTTGTGGTTGTTACTGGCGGTGGTGGTGGTGGTGCTGGTGGTGCTGGTGGTGCTGGTGCTGGTGGTGCTGGTGGTGGAATGAATTTAGAATGCTATACCTGGGCTTCTTGTTGATCGCTCTTCTTAACCTCATTCTTGTTCTTGAGGAGGTAGTTTTTTTTTTCGGTTTCGATTCATCACGGGAACATTTTTGCTTCATTTCGCCGTCATTCGCTGAGATCTACATACAAATATTTCATTTATATGAACACATAATAATTCCATTACATAGTGCAGGAGAAAAAATCTCCGTTTCCTGTCTACTTTATAAACATTTTTAGGTATACTGTTGTTGCTCTGTAGAGTAAAATGCAGATATAATCATATATATATATATGCATATACATATATATACACGCGCGCGCGCACACATACGCGTATATATGTGTGTGTATATGTATGTGTATATATACATTTATATACATTTATATATATATATATATATATATATACACACAGACATACACACATGCACAAACAGGTAGGCAGATAGATACACACTTCCCGTTACTGTAAGGCATCTAACGTACTGATAACGCCAAACTCAAAGACGCAACAGTATGAAGTCACAGTTATAAGTATATATATAGCAAAAGATACACATGTCTGTGAGTGTGTATGTATGTATGTATGTATGTGTATGTATATATGTACGTATATAGATAGATAGATAGATAGATAGATAGATAGATAGATAGATAGATAGATAGGCAATCTTACGTGATATGGTAAATGCGTTATGTGCGAAATAGACAATTTTATTTTGACATTTGGAATTTCCTTCATAAGTCGCGTTTAAATATCTGCAGGAATTCTTCAGGGTTTTGTTCAAATTTACATAATAGGATAGGTCTTTTCGAGGTACAATGATCGCACCTTCTGGGAGGATTAATGACCGAGGGCATGTTTTCATAATGGGCCGATATATTTTGTAATTTTTAATATGATATTCCTTTAACTTCCAGACATATCTGGAGAGTGCAGGAGTCTTTCTGAGTTAATAGAAATAAAAATGTTTCTCTTGAAAGAAGTCCTTTACTTTGTCATATTTCAATGTAAAATATTCCACCAATATTATCCGAACGAAGCCAGTATCGAGTTTACGAGTCACCCTTGGTTAGGTCCTCGTGCCATACGTCCTCAACAAGTTCACATCATATAAGAACAATGAGACACAGCATTTTACTTCAAATTTCCCTGCTTTATTCAACATTATTCCGAAAGAAATTAAAGTAGAAAAAGACCCCACAACATTCAAATGATACCTGGACAAATTCCTCCAAGAAGTATCAGACAAACCACTAACACCTGGATACGTCTCAACCAATAACAATGTTTTGCCCGAGTGGTCAATAGTGTCCAGAAGCATAACTTAAAAGCCCTCTCTCCAGGGCTGCTATTAAGTTAGTCAGAGCCTGGGCTGATAATACCCTGGGCAGATAATGATCGGAACTATTCTAAATTAGGTTATCTTCTTTCTATACAGTCAATTATAATCGTATATAGGGTATGTAATTATCACATAATTTGTCGTATACTCAGATTGTAGCAAGGCATGTATATGCAGTTAAGAAACTGGCTTTGCTTTCAAGGTTTCGAACTCGCATGGTTTCAAGTTCTGTTTCACTGCACGAAATCATGGGAAAATGTCTTCTACAATAGCCACAGGACGACCATGTCTGGTGAATGAATTTGCAAGATGGAAACTGTGTGAAACCCGTTGTGTACAGGTGTGTCACTTTGTTTCTATGTTTGTTCCCCACTATCAGTTGATAACCAGTGTTAGTTTTCACCCGTCGTAAGCTAGTGGTACGGCAAATGAAGAGGGTAGAACCACCACTAGAAACTCACTTTGCAACCACATGATTTCAAGTTCAGTCCCACAGCACGGTATCATGGACAAGTACCTTCTACTATAGCCATGGGACGACCAATGTCTTATGTGTAAATTTGTTAGACGGAAACTGTCTGGAAGCCCATTGTGTATAAACTCTTCAAGTCCTTTAAATTGTTTCAGTTTTAAAGCTGCGGTCATGCTGGAGCATCGTGTTGTATGTCTGTGTTTGTTCCCCCTACCGACTGACAACCAGTCTTATTTTGTTTTACACCACCGTGATTTAGCAGAACGGCAAATAATGGGATAGAATAACTATCAGACATTAATAAAAAAAATTTTTTTTAATAAAAAAAACGATAAATAATATATGGTTCGATCTGTCTGACTACAAACCGTAGTCCAAACACTGAAATATAAGAAAGATAAAAAATACATGTTCATTTGTTTATTTATTTATCTAAATTTGTTGAATTTTTGACTCTACGGTGTAATTTTAAAGCTTTTTGGTTGTATGAATGAGTGAGGAGTTTCTCCATTAAACGTCAGCTTTTCAATCCAAATAATGTTTGTCAACGCCCCAGTCAGGTTCATTTAACATTTTTCTACCAAAATGAAAAAAAAAAACAAAAAAAAACATCAGTTTATGGTACCATTGTTCCATTTAATGTTTTTAATTCATTGCTTCTTCTCATCTTTACAAATTAATAAATTCAAAAATTTTTTCTTCAACGTTCTATTTGTTTTGTAATAATTTTATAATTTCTCTCACTCATTAATTCGTTCATGTTCTCTCTCTTCTCTGTTCTCCTCCCCTCTCTTTCTTTCTTTCTTTCTTTCTCTCTGTTTTTCGTTTTATTCATAGTTTAAATTTATTTTGTTTAGCATTTGAATTGTTAATTTAACCGCGCCATCTAGTATAATAACAATTAGATCTGTCTAGTGTAATTGTTTGTTCATCAATGTGCCAAAGTGACTTCTTTATCTTGAATACGTTTATTCACTCCTTTTGTAAATGACTTTCGAGATGTCTCCGTACGTGCATATATTTCTGCATCATTTCAGCTATGTAAATCCGAAATGTTCCTTGTGCTTCATAAGAATTTATACATTCAATCTGTACATGCAAATACATGCACTGGCTCATATACGCATATATAGAATACATACAACCATGCAAGAATGCACACACACACACACACACACACACACACACACACACACACACACACACACACACACACACACAATTATATGCATTCTAAAATGCTTATTCTTAATTGAGAACCATAAGCAAAACTAGTTGATTTATAACTCAATGCCAGCAAATTCGACAACCTCAAGCATCTTTCATGAAATTTAATAAAGACCAGTACATTCTTCCTTCCACCCTTAATTTACCTTTAAATTTATACGTAAATAAGTTGATGACAGTTTGGTTAGAATCGAAAATCACTGTCCGCAGCTCTCACCACTCCGTTAACTGCATTACATTTCCAGCGAAACAAAAGTAGCGAAGAAATCTCAAAGGATTCGAATAACAGTCAGACCTATGCATGATAGAAGCCAATATGTCTCCAATGTATCAATATATTTCCAAAAGTTAGCAGGTCGCTGGCATTAAGCGAATATGTGATAAATGGTTTCGTTGGTCTCTCTGTTTCCCGGACACATTTTACCGGCTTAAATGCTTCGTCTACAGACTTTGTCTCCAACAGGTAATACTACCTGTAAAATTGCTAGATCAAAGTTTTTTGACCTGGCAGCTTTAGCAGGCTGTGTTTTAATCATATATATATATATATATATATATATATATAGCGGTGACTGTCTAATCGAGACACTTTCGTTCTTTTCGCTGAATTTTTTTCTTTCTTCATTTATCATTTCTGTAGAAGAGTATAGGCTCGAAACGTTAATGACTTCTAATTTTCCTGAGCGTCAACCTAATACACCCTTTTTTTGTGTGTCTTGTCTTTTATCTTGCCTTGATGTTTTTTTGTGTGTGTATGGTGGTGGGGGTTTACCATATATATAATCGACATGGATATTCTCTACAAAATGATACTCAGTGCATTCTATAAGAGGGACTGGACAAATCTCCAGATCCAGTTACCTATTTTCGGTTCAGGTTTGACCTGATGCTGCAACTCAGGCAAGAAATGTATGAAAGGGAGCAGGTCTAAAAGCCAGATGTCACACTGTCCGACATCTCGGCATATGTCGTTGTCCTATCGTATGCCTACGCATAGTCAGTAAAGGCATAAGCAAACACCAGGAGCGAGTAGTAGTAGTAGTAGCGGCAGCAGCAGCTGTAGTAGTAGTAGTAGTAGCAGTAGCATTTATACTAGTAGTAACAGTAGCTATTGTTGTAGTTGTTGCTTTTGTTGTTGCTGTCATTATCGTCGTTATTGTATTTCATTCCCCTGGCAGTCCTGACTGAATGAACAAAACCCCTGATCAAAGGCTCCCCTGGAGTTCCCATCTTGTATTTTGTGGTATATACAGGTCAAGATTGTCTGGTACTTTGTTCGTATAGCAGGGTAGTTTGGTCCAGAATATGTTTTAGCAGTGGATGGAAATTAATATAAATGAAATTTTCCTTTTCACCAGACGCAGGACCTCAGTCATTGGCTCCTTAGTTGGCAGAGAAAAGGTATCAGAAGGGAGAATTCAAACTATGACTGTTCCGTGTCTTTACGGATTGAAATGAAGAAAACGAATCTGTTGCGATGTAGTTTCAGCTAAACATGTGTTGTTTTAATTAATCATTGGATAGTAATCAATAGTAGGAACTTTTTTTGTAAAAACACAACAAATTCTATTTCTGTGTATGTGTATGTGTATGTGTGTTTGTGTTTGTTTGTGTGTGCGTGTATTTCCCTCTCTCTCTCTCTCTCTCTACCTCTACATCCCCCAACTCTCACTCATTCACTCACTCTGTGCTTCTGACCTTTTTATTTCTGACAGCAATCACACTTCATATGCTATTTTACTCGCATTTGCTCTCTTATGCTATCAGTTAACTTCTACATCGGCAGAGCCTCGACAGAATTTCCGCCAGCAAATATGTATATATTTAACTGTCTTTTCTCTGTACGATAAGCATTTATCTGATTGCACACATTTACACATCTATCTTAACGGCACAAACTACCCAGTTAACATGAAAACAAAAATATCTACGGACACATTTCCATAACATCTCACAATATAAATTCTCTAATTGACTTTTAGATTTACATTTTTACAAATACTTCCCTGAAACTATTTACAAATTAATAATGTGAATATTTTACATTCGAATTTTATATGCAATGTGAGTTCTGATATCACGTGATGTAGAACTGCTGTTAACTTATAATACCTGCAAGATCTATCGTGATCTATTTCCTTTGTTTGTAACAAGGAAAAATGAAAGGAACTTTATTTTAATAGAATCCATTTTCATTGTCACATTTGTGAACTAATCATTTCAAATCTAATATTTCTTATAGTTTGAAATTGAAAAGTTTCTCTCGCTAATATGGAAGTTAATAGCTAATAATATATATGGAAAATGAATAAACGTTAGTATACACAAGCTCGGGAAAATATGTACTCAATGTAAAAAATAAACCCAAAGGATTCATTAAAACTGAAACTATACAATCGTAAAAGTTTCTCATTTCGATTATTTAATGATTATGACAGAGATAAATATACGGTTTGATTTTTCACAAAACATTTGAAAGCGTTCATCGAACATTAGTTGAAACAAAGAAATGTCTGTTGCATGACTTTTGTTAAGAGGTACGGATATTCAGATCTTAACACACAGACACACACAAACACACACATTCACAAACACATTAAAACACACACAAACACATGCACATGCACACATACACACACATACATGCATTCCAAGTTATTACTCTGTATATTAATGATTATTTAAGTGTGTAGAAATAGTAAGATATAAACACGCGTGCTCGCAGACTCTGCATTAACGCCGCAGATGGTGAAAGAAGTCCATCTATTCAATTTTCCACAGGAAAAATATTCACCTGTTCATATACATAGATATGCTGTTAACTTGGATTTATTACTACCAGAACAGAAAGATTTGCAGAGGAAAGATTAAAGGTAACACGTATCAGATAAATCTCACAGTGACAAAGAATGAATATAAAGAGACTTTTAATATGGTCCCTGATTCCTGGATAATAGAGAATGATGGTAAGAATATCAGAGAATATAAGAAAAAAATGATTATAAAAGGTAGGAGTAAATCGAAAAATAAAGAAAGCTATTCTAGTGAAAGAGTAGAAAATATTAAGATCAAACGAGAAATATTTTGGTGTTAGCGAATATTACTTTCGTTTTCTTTCCTTTTTCTTTTAAGGTATGCAGTATGCCTTTAAAACACTGCGGCCCTGGATGATAAGGGATGGATTCATTATTGGATTTAAACAGCATAAAGTATATCAATTCTTTACGTATGAGCTGAAACTATTTGGAAGTAATGAACATCAAATTGATAGTGCAAGGATTTAATGAATATACTGGTCTGCATTTTCAAAAATATCTGATACAAGCTCATGTGTTACTGTGTTACATGTGCTGTAGGTTCGACACCTCGGTGATCACCATTAACAGCAAGGGTTCATACGACCCCTGGAGGCCCATATAAGATTTTACTGTTGAAATATATGTGCAATAAATTGCCTATACTTCGACAATGCACAAGATATTCTTTTTATATAATCCCTAAAAATATTTATTTGTGAAAATACAGTAGGATTTTTTTAATATATACATCAAATGGCTATGGGGTTCTGTTAGTACAAAATAGGGTTCAAAGAGATTCATAAGTAAAAAAAAAAAAACGGTTGAGGGACACTGATTAACAGTAAAGGAATACCAGATGTTAATTATTTCAATGACGTTTTATTTTTCATTGAGATTCCGGAAACCTGGACTGGGTTTTCACACCAGGTTAGTATCAACCAAGCCAGGGACTCTTGTCAGGATTTGTTGTTGGCATTCCGTCGCTTACGACGTCGAGGGTTCCAGTTGATCCGATCAACGGAACAGTCTGCTCGTGAAATTAACGTGCAAGTGACTGAGCACTCCACAGACACGTGTACCCTTAACGTAGTTCTCGGGGATATTCAGCGTGACACAGTGTGACAAGGCTGGCCCTTTGAAATACAGGCACAACAGAAACAGGAAGTAAGAGTGAGAGAAAGTTGTGGTGGAAGAGTACAGCAGGGTTCACCACCATCCCCTGCCGGAGCTTCGTGGAGCTTTTAGGTGTTTTCGCTCAATAAACACTCACAACGCCCGGTCTGGGAATCGAAACCGCGATCCTATGACCGCGAGTCCGCTGCCCTAACCATTAGGCCATTGCGCCTCCACTCTTGTCAGGATATGCCATTACTATCTGACTGATAACACCATCCTCTTCCCACCACCACTACTTATGTTGCATCGTGAGCACTTGGGAAGAACCGTGAGGCCTGCTTCGACGAGGATCACCAAATCGTGATGATGTACATAATGGCGGTTGATCTTCCGATCGAACCAAATAAGGGCGTGGGCTGGAAGGGTCTTGTTACTAACATTATTTGTTAGGCGAAACCCCTTACAGAAGAGTTATTTTATCATTATCATTTTTTATTTTTTTTCCAACAAATTAAGCACCTTGATTTGAATTCATGATGCACAGAACCGAAACAGATATCGCAAGAAATCCGTCCGATGCTCTAACAATTCCTCTAAACCACTGCCCTGGAACGGGAGTAAAGAAACGGTTCTCCTTGGGAATATTTGAAATCAGATTGCAGAGCTAACACCTAGAACATTCTATTCGAAATTTCAAAACCTTTCTCCATTTGCTGCTTTTTGTTATATACGAGAAGGAATTAAAAAGTTCCTGGCTTTGGTATCGTGAAAGGCTTGGTCGGAGGCTAAACCTTCCGAATTCTTCTACAGGGCTTAAAAATTAAAAAAATTAAAACTGAAGGGCCGCTGCAATAATTGTGTGAACTTGAGACGGTAATATGTTGAATAAAATCATAATTAAGTGATTCTCCTGTATTTTCTTTTACCCAAATACAGGAACTTTTCAACAGCCCTCGTACCTATCTTAGCATTTAAGCTGATGAGTAGATATTTACATTGAAAGAAAGAAAAAAAGAAAAAAATGATAGATAGATAGATAGATAGAGTCATGGGGAGTATTTACAAGGGTGAGGAAAAGTAATCAATATATGGTGAAGAATTTTAAGACAATACGTACATCACAAATTTATTGTTTACCACAAGCACCAACATCACTATCAAAACCACCACTACCACCAAGAAGAACACCACTGCTACTGTTGCGGCTACTACTACTACTACTACTACTACTACTACTACTACTACTACTACTACTACTACTTTGCACGATCCAAGGGGTTTTCTCACCATGGCTAGATAATAACAACCCCGCCATCATCACCATGTCAACTAACATCACGGTACTACCACCACCACTTCCACCTCCGCTGCCGCCACCAACAACACGACTGCTTATTCCGGACCCCCTTCTCTCCTTTCCAGCTCCTAAAAATCATGCCTGAAGGGTATGAGATAGAAGTGTTGATAAGAGATAAAAATAAAAAAGAGAAAGTGGTTGGTGATGGTAGATAAGGCCTGGTAATGGTGATTGAGCTTTTC
>NC_068981.1:28129968-28132394 GCF_001194135.2 Octopus bimaculoides
GTCGTGGTTATGGTGGTTGTGGTCGTGCTGGTGGTGGTGGTGGTGGTGGTGGTGGTGACGGCGGCGGCGGCGGCGGCGGCGGTGACGGTAGTGGTGGTAGGAGCGGCGTCGGCGGTGGTTTTGGTATAGGGGGTGGTTGTGGTTATGTAGTAGTAGTAGTAGCAATGGGGATAGTGGAGATGCTTGATGTGGTAGGTGATAGTAGTCCAATGGTGGTATAAGTGGTGGTGGTGGTGGTGGTTGTGGTGGTGGTTATAGCGACGATTATGATGAAGATGAAGGCAATAAAAGTTATGGATGTTGTATTGGTGGTGTTGGTAGTGAAGGTGGTAAGGATGGTTGGTGTTGGTGTTGGTGTTGGTGTTGGTGGTAGTAGTGGTGGTGTTAGAGATGGCCATGGTTGTGGTGGTAGTGGTTGTTCTTTTCCTAGTCGTCGTCGTAGTGAGGGGGTAAAGCGAAGTTCACCATTACCACTACTACGAAAACACTGCAAGTCACAACTCCTTCTGTCCCTGAAAGAGGCGATCCACCCACCACTGCTACGACACCCCAACCATGAACACCACCTCCTTCCCCACTGTCCCTAGCCACTTCACCACATCCACCACTGTTATCAGCAGCAGCTCCCAACCCTTACCCCTACCCCCACCCCACATACCCACCACCAACTCCACCTTTAGATCAGTCCGATAACATCCGCGTCAGCGACTGCTGACACTGACCCCTGTGGTCAGAAGCACCACTACCACTACTACGGGTTTCGAAGCAATAAGAGGCCTGCCAGCTACATTGTTGACCTATATGCTAGAAATAGCAGCCGACTGTCATTATACCTTTTTTTTTAAGAATATTCCATATTGGATATTATAGTCCGAAATGTACCAAACCTGAGAAAGAGACGGAATGGACAACGGATGGAATAATCTTTGATCATGGGATACCGCGTTTCCTGATCAGGATCCACTTGGGGTTAAAGAGCAACAAGAATCTTCTCGAAATAGCTACGACGAATCTCCTTCCTCAAATGATATCTCCTTCTGAAAAGCGGACACGTTTTATGTGTTTCTAGAGACATGTGGGTCTGAAAAAAATAACAAATGAGATGAGATGTTCACGGCTGGAATGCCTTTGAACATATATATATATATATATATCTGCTCAATCAGACTTGACCTGGGTTAAATACCCTCCTCATCCTCTTCATCATCTTCATCGTCTTCATCGTCATCATCATCATCGTCATCATCATCATCATCATCATCATCATCATCATCATCATCATCATCATCATCATCATCATCATCATCGTCGTCTTCATCGTCTTCATCATCTTCATCGTCTTCATCATCATCATCATCACCATCATCATCAACATCATCATAATCATCATCATCAACAACAACAACAACAACAACAACAACAACAACAACAACAACAACAACTACTACTACTACTACTACTACTACTACTACTACTACTACTACACCAAGAATAACAAGAACAACCCTTTTAATGCCACGGCAATAAACCAAATCAGCTTCGTTGACATAGTAAGAGGACAGGATGGTCGTGTACAAGATTACCTTTGATCATAAGTCAGCATAATCAAGGTTGATCTGGGCTAAATGGTAACAACGACAACAACAACACGAAATATACCAAAACAACAACAACACAAAGTATGCTACCGTTAACATTATCGTGGTTTCCACATAGACACCTCTATCCCGATTATCGCCATTTCTACTGCGTTCTAGAGAACATACTGTTATGGTAATATTGTGTACCAGAAGGGCGGCGGCGAGCTGGCAAAAATCGTTAGCACGCCGGGGCGAAATGCTTAGCGGTATTGGATCTGGTCTTTCTTATTCGCCAAATGACTCCGCCTTGATTTTGCTCAGATTGCTTTCAATGTTGGTGTATCGATGCAACTCTGAATTTTGATTGCGATCAGCCAATTACTATATCTCGTAAATTAAAGAATTTTGATGTTATT
This sequence comes from Octopus bimaculoides, assembly GCF_001194135.2. Lineage (NCBI taxonomy): Eukaryota > Metazoa > Mollusca > Cephalopoda > Octopoda > Octopodidae > Octopus > Octopus bimaculoides. The sequence continues at coordinate 28,131,965 of NC_068981.1, forward strand.
TGGAATTAAAGTTGGGAAATTTGGGTAATTTTTAGCCAATCAACAGACAGCGTGGTATTAGCAGCTGGTTACCATGACAACCGCACGCTGTGTTGTGGTTCACTGTTGTCTGTGCCGCACACTGTTCTATGTTGATTTTTCGCACTTGATTCTTCACGCCACGAGATTCGTTTTGTTTTAATTTTCCTGTGTTAGTATATTACTCTTTTTTTTTCACTCTTTTACTTGTTTCAGTCATTTGATGCGGCCATGCTGGAGCACCGCCTTTAGTCGAGAAAATCGACCCCAGGACTTATTATTTGTAAGCCTAGTACTTATTCTATCGGTCTCTTTTTGCCGAACCGCTAAGTTACGGGGACGTAAACACACCAGCATCGGTTGTCAAGCGATGGTGGGGGGGACAAACACAGATACGCAAACACATACATAT
>NC_068981.1:28132787-28137510 GCF_001194135.2 Octopus bimaculoides
ATATATATATATATATATACATATATACGACGAGCTTCGTTCAGTTTCCGTCTACCAAATCCATTCACAAGTCTTTGGTCGGCCCGAGGCTACATTAGAAGACACTTGCCCAAGGTGCCACGCGGTAGGACTGAACCCGGAACCATGTGGTTGGTAAGCAAGCCACTCCTGCGCCTTTTTTATGTGCTTCTGTGTGTTAGTATTTTTCTGTGCTTTTTCTGGGTGTTAGTATTTTCACATATTTTTCATTTCTTATATTTTGGGGACTCATTGACTCAGATAGCTGGATTTATGATTTCACTGGGTTAATTCTATTCATAAAAACTTATATTAGGAGTATTTCTTAAACGGTTAGCTTCACATTTCAACAGCATAACCGAAATTTAGCCCACGTACCAGAACTGAGAGGGATATCATGGAACAGAGAAACTGTTGGTGATACAGATAGGGATGTCACAGTTAGCGACTCCTTTGCTTCTTCTCAAATCGTGGATGCTGCGGTCAGGGCGAGATCCACAGTTTCTGTGGCCGAGAGGAACAAAATCCAGAAATACCGCGATCTGTCGGTCAACTACATTTTCCATCCTGTGGCGTTCGAGACGTTTGGTAGGTTTCGGACCACTGACTGCGAGATTCCTGTCTTCACAGGCAACTCACTTTACAGAGGTAACTGGCGAGGCTCGTGAGGGCGCTTGGCTGTTCCATCGCATCAACCTCACCATCACCTGCGGCAACGCTGCAAGCGTGCTGGCGTGTCTCAATAGCCATTAGAAAGGTTTCCCAGCGTTCCCAACTCTTCAACTCAAGGTGGTGAATTGTTTTGTCTTTGTTTTTTTTCTTTTTTCTCTTTTTCTTTCTCTCCTTTTTGTTCTTTTTTTTTCTTTTTAATTTCTTTTTAATTTCTTTTAATTTCTTTTTAATTTATTCTCTGTTTGTTCAGTTTTCTTGTTTGATTTTGCCTGTGAAGGCAATAAGAAAATTAACATTTTATAAACAATTTGTAAATAATTTGTAAGCAAATTTGACATTATTTTTGAATTCTGCATGCAAAAACATATAAGATACAGCTATTCTTTTACTTACGACAAATTCTTTGTTGGTCAGTGATATTCTTATCGTAGTTTATAAATCCAAGCATGCAAACGTTTTGGAGACAGACGCCTCCTTTCCACACACACACACATGCACTTATATATTAATGATGTACATATATACATGGCAGGTATACATAATACTGAAGTACGCATAAAGTATACACATGCAGACAAATATATTAATAAAAAAAAAATTTTTTAATGATAAAAACATACAATCAATGAAGAGACAAAAGAAACAGTAAGATGGTACATGTTTATTTTATTAGGTAAATCTATTTTATTTAAAAACCTACAACGAACAGGTCAGACACTAAACTATAAATTTCACAGGGTACAACCTTAAAGTTGTACAGGGTACAACCTTAACAGGGTACAACCTTAAAGTTGTCTGCTAAACGCAGACAATTCCTGTCTTGCTATTGGCTAAAAAAAATCTGTAACTTTTTTCTCCAATTTTTTTCTCCACAAATCACACCTTCAAAGCAATGAGACTGGAAGGCTACAATATTATAGCCGATTTTCAAATTTGTTACTCTCTTTTAAAAAATGCATATTTTGAGAATGAAAAAAACTAGATCCGCAGTATTTCGTCTGTCTTTACGTACTGAGTTCAAATTCTGCCAAGGTCGACTTTGTCTTTCATCCTTTTGGTGTCGAATAAATAAGTACCAGTTCCGCACTGGGATCGATGTAATCGGCTAAATCCCTTTTGTCTGTCCTTGTTTGTCCCGTCTATGTTTAGTCCCCCCACCCCGTGGGCAATAAAGAAATAAATACTCTGTACCAGAGGTACATTTCGAACAGAAGAGCTTTATTAGATTTTTGTCTAAAATAAATGGGCACAATCCATAAATCCATTGCTCCAGTTGTGCTATCTCAGGTCTCTAAACAAAATTTTTGTTACACAACGTGTGTATCTTTACTTTTTTATTAGTGGGTGGAGGTATGATAAAAATACATGTTGTTAGAGTGTGTGATTGTATTACTTGAAGTTGAATATTATTTGTTAGATTTTAGAAGTATTATATACATGGAGACCTCCAAGCGAACTGCTAATACCATGCAAAGCCTTCTCTTGCCAGTCAGATAACTTCTGGACTTTTTTCCGGTTTTTAACTCCGTTTGATTTTTTGGTTTCCCTATGTTTTGCTGTGACTTCAGCAGCTCTTAACAAATTTTATTCATTATTACCTACATAGGAATCTATATCTACTCTAGCTAATTCCACGCAGTCTTCCACTGATATTAGCTCTTTTCCACCTTCCTTTCTAAGTAAGTATAATCTTGCTACTCCTGCTCTCGAGTGGATTCCTCCATTCATATTGAATTCCTTCCTAGTACTTCCGTCTAGTTTTGCTAATTCAGTTTTTGTCCAGTCTACAAAAGCTGCTGTGTATCTAAGTAATGATATTTCCTAAGTATTTACAGTCTTCTAGATAACTTCAAGCCTGATAATAACTCAAATATTGTCGATATTATATGCAAACATCTTAGGGACTGCGTCCAACGCTCAGTCATCATCTGACTTAATATGTTCACTTGATCTTCAAGAAACAACGCCCACACACTTTGAATCACATTGTACCATCTTAAATATGCATGGGCTATGCTAGATAAGTTATTTCGGCATATGTTTTACCTTTTTATATTTTGGTTCAGTCATTGGACTGCGACCATGCTGAAGCAACGCCTCAAAAGGGTTTAGTTGAACAAGCTGTTCCCAGTAAATATTTTTAAAGTATGGTACATATTCTATCGGTCACTTTAACCGAACCGCAAATTACGGAGACCAAAAAAAAAAAAAAAATGTACACGGAAAAATCACACACAAGATTTAGACATGCTCATCCCCCCCACCCATCGGTTATCCACCAAAACTCTTCACAATTCTGCGCCACTATATTTACCTGGTAGTTTTCCACACAGCCTCTGTCTACTAAATTCACTCACAAGACAGCTGCCGTAGACCCTATGCTGTTGGATTGAACACGAAACCAGATGGATTCAAAGCGAGCTGCGCCTATATATTTAAGAAGGAAGATAAGATGTTTGTTCCAGCCACGTGGTGACGGTTTCAGTCCCGTTGCGTGACACATTGGGAAAGTGTCTTCTATACTATAGCCTTGGACCGAGCAAAGTTTTGAGAGTGATTTTGGTAGACGGAAACTGCAAGGAGCTCGTTGTATGTGTGTGTGTATATGTGAGTGTTTGTGTGTGTGCTTGTGTCTGTGTGTGTGAATGTGCTTGTCCCCCACACCCCGCTTGAAAACCGATGTCGATGTGTTTACGTCTCCGTAACTTAGCGAATCAGTAAATGAGATCGATAGAATAAGTACCTGGCTTAAAATAAATTAAGTACTGGGGTCAATATTTTTCGACTTAAATTCTCCAAGGCGATACCCCAGCATGGCCGCAGTCTAATGACTGGAACAAGTAAAAAGTAAAAGATAAAAGGTACGTCTACCCTATCATAACTGACCTTAGGCTAAATCACAACAACACACGCAATTTGCACCACCACTCACCCCATCCACAACATGACAATACCCATCACCACCACCACCATCAACACTGCTAACAATAACGCCACCACCCACTAATCACCAAACACTGACATTTAGAGGTTCCGCTATCAGTAATGCTACCCACGCGACTACCTTTCCTCAATACAGCAACACAGGAAAAGGAACGACCCGTCTCACATAATACATACGCGCACGTATGCATACATGCACCTACACATACACAAGCTTGCACGCGCACGCACACACACACACGCACACACACACTTATACCTCCTACCCATCTACTTACATAAACAACTATTAACCAGTTTCTAACAACAATGGAAGCAACCACACCCAGAAGTTGGGAAGGTGAGAAAGGTGTGGACAGCAACGCCAACTCAATAACAACAGCAACAACTACAAAAATGATTTGAACAATGAATGTCTGAATCTGTGTGTATGTGTGAGAAAAAGAAAGGGAGAATTTGAGAGAGAGAGGGAGAGAGAGAGAAAGAGAGAGAGTGAAAGAGAGAAAGTGGGGAGAGACAAGAAGTGAGAGCGTGAGTGTGGGAGAGATAGAATGGGAGGTGGGCTATAGTATCAGTCGATCTTCAGTTGGTTTTTCAAAACGATGGTACTGAGCCGCAGACGTAACTCACGACAGAAATACAATGGATGGCAGGGCGAACCTTCGTGAACATCCGAATGATATGAAATACGAACATGTGCCAAATAAAATGTGGGCCCAAAATGTAAATATATGAACGTATGTGCTTTATACAGGAACTGAAATGTATGTTTATAGACACATCTAGCCACCTTGGCAATAGCGCATTGTATGTGGTACAGATTCACTACACCGAAACTACTACCAACGCATTTGTAACCACACTTCACTTGTATTTCAGTGTTTGAAGAAGCACACAATATATGTAGCAAGACATATTCTATACTGAGCTTCCACTTCGTCCATTTTACGGACACACACACACACACACACACACACTCACACACACACACATGCACACACGCACACACACACACACACACGCACACAAGATCACACTTACACACACATATACATATACTCTTTTACTCTTTTACTTGTTTCAGTCATTT
>NC_068981.1:28137842-28140150 GCF_001194135.2 Octopus bimaculoides
ACATATATATGACGGGCTTCAGTTTCCGTCTACAAAATCCACTCACAAGGCTTTGGTCGACCCGAGGCTATAGTAGAAGACACTTGCCCAAGATGCCACGCAAACTACTTACCACACAGCCACTCCTGCGCCTATGTATATAAATATATTTAAAAGATTTTTGTTTTAGCAAAGACTGTGCTTTCGCCAATTCCAGGAGCTCGTCAGAGATTAACAATACTTTGAAGCTGTTGACGAAGCAAAAATATTTCTGACCATTTATATGCAGAAACTAATTCGCGTTCCAAATAGTCGAAATTAAAAAGATATAAATAAGAAATGAGTTCTCCGGGATCGATGATGTCAAAGGATCAGTGAAAGAAAGGGAGTAAATGAAGCACATTCGATAAAATATTATGGGAAAACAAACATACATAAGAACGACAGTCAGTCGTTGCGAAAACATCATACTACTTAAATATACATGTACACTCAATAATTTGATAAAAAGAAGAAGAAGAAAGGAAATGAGCGATAAATAATTAGCTAATTAAAATAACTTAAGTAGTAATCTTTAAATCTTGAAATTGTTTTAGCTTCAAAGATGCGGCCATGCTGGGGCACGGTAATGCATAATAATAATTTGCGAGATTGAATAAAAACATGACTAACTTCCTATCTTTTGACAGCGTTAAGGTACTAAGGATACATATGCAGTGACCTGGTTAAACATTCGCTTTGCATACAATCTTTCCCTCTCTCTCTCTCTCTCTCTCGCTCTCTCTTTATATATATATATATATATATATATATGGTCATTTGACTACGGCCATGCTGGAGCACCGACTTAAGGGGCTACCGCAGGACTTATTCTTTGTAAGTCTAGTACTTATTCTATCGGTCTATTTTGCCGAACCACTACTTTACGGGGGACGTAAAGACACCAAGATCTGTTGTCAAACGATAGCGGGGACACAAACACAGCACACGTGCGTGTGTGTTTGTGTGTGTGTGTGTGTTTGTGTGTGTGTGTGTGTGTATGTATGTATGTGTGTGTGTGTGTTTGTGTATGTGTGTGTGTGTGTGTGTGTGTGTGTGTGTGTGTGTGTGTGTGTGTGTGTGTGTTATGTAATACGAACAGGAAAGAATGAAGTCAAAACAAATATATTATTACCGGCAGAAATTACAAAGTGACTCAAAGTAGAAAAGTTTTGTGCAAAATTCATGAGAAGAATTACTCAATCCATGATACGTTGTATAAATATATTTATTCGTCTGATACCGTAAATCACTTCTCCTAGTTCAACTGGGTAGTCGAGAATAACAGATCTGTAATGAAAACAAATTTAAAAAGTGACAAAATATAGAATTATCACAGATTTTATGGAAATGCGTACAATGAATTTTACTAAATGATGAATATAAATTCGAAAACAAATTCAAACGCATGCATCAAAGTGAACGATGATACAAAGCGCTGCAAAACTTTTAAGTGAAATGGATCAAACGGAACACTATAATCTATTTAAATCTCACCTGACATTAAAGACTCACACGAACAATTTTAACACCAGTGAAAGACATAGATGCTTCGACCAATTTAAAGGTGAATCGAGGACAGTTAGAATATGCACATTAGATTTTATAAAAGCCTAAGTAATATACCTAACTATCTTTATTGGAAGTGAAGAATTTTTATAACCAAGTGGGTTAATAATCTTTTCTAATCTCGGCACAAGGCCCGAAATTTTGGGGGAGGGTGCCAGTCGATTAAATCAACCCCAGTACGCAACTGGTACTTAATTTATCGACCCCGAAAGGCGGAAAGACAAAGTCGATCTCGGCGGAATTTGAAGTTGACAAATTTCCAAGTTGCAACGTTAAATCCAAACATAGGAGAACATTACCTCCATTGCAACCTCAACGACAAAGTAATATACATATCACCACTAGGCGCCAGGCCTAGCGGTTAGTCTGTTGCAATCACGACCTTGAGCAAAACACTTCATTTCACGTTGCAGCAGTCTTCTTTCGGATGAAGGATCAGTGTTGGTCTTGCTCGCCTAGCCAGCGGCGTGGCGTCATTTCATGGCTAAAACAATGCAAAGTGCATTGTGACCAACAACGTGTAACAGTATGTGGTAGTCTTGTCGGTCACGTCACACACACACACACACACACACACGCACACACCGGTCACGTCACACACACACACACGCACACACACACACACACACACATACATACATATATAGGAGTTCGTTCTTTCTGCCCACTGGTCTTCCTAAACAACAGACGTGAATCTTTCTGTCTCCTCTACTTAGCGTTC
>NC_068981.1:28140160-28148897 GCF_001194135.2 Octopus bimaculoides
TTAACACTTTCACCCTCCCCCCAAAATTCCAAATTTTATTTAATTTGCTTTGCGGGAAGGACTGTTCCAACGAAGTCGCGTATTGTCCTTGCCTTCGAAACGCGGAGTAGATGGACAGGGACAGCTGACGAAAGGATATACTCTTTATGTTGCAGGTCTCGTTTCTCTGTTTGTTTTTTCCGTTGTTCAAAACAAGTTCGTTTTCTGTTTTCGTTTCTCATTGTGTTTAACGTTTTTTTTTATGTCCTGTACCCATATATGCATACATATAGATGTAGGTATGTACAGATAAGTATGGATATATGCATATATCTATATATATATATTACAGACAAGAAAGTAAATTTTGAACGCAATCGAACTTTGAGGACAGCAGGGAAAGATTGGGTATTTACCCTTATAAGACTAGAAAAAAAGTTGCCTACAGTTGGCTATGGGGATCGAACTCGTACACTTCAGATACCGCTTGAGTGCTCTACCATTAAGCTAAGAGGTTCTTCATAATAGTTACCGCCAATTTTAATCCTAAATAACAGATTTGCAAATGCGACAACATTTTGTTTTATGTCTATAAAACGCCAAACACATTTGACGCTTCCAATGTCTGTTTATAAAATGTGTGTGTGTGGTGTGTGTGTGTTTATGAGTGTAGAGAAAGAGACAGAGATGAAGTCCAATCCACTCGTCATCAGCATACGGCATGTTTTAGTCAATATTAACAGTTGTATATCCAAAATGTTAAATAACGATACCACAAACTACAATAGAGAATTAGCTAGGAATGTTTTAACGTCAAGCTAAACTATATCGAGGAATCTATGCCAGTTAATTCTAAACAAGAAATAGGGAATAATCTGAAACACTCCTCACGTAGTTTCACTGTAACCATAAATATAGCAAGTATCTTCCATAGAAACATTACTGAGTCTTCTATAAAAATTCTATCAGACCTAATAGCAAATGTATTTTGCGAGTAAAATTTTTTTTAACCACAAAATGTATTCCATAAACTCCATACAAACAACTCAACAAGAATGTAATCGTCAAAACTTAACTAGTTTCACAGTGGTTAAAAAATGCTTGTCGAAGATATACTGCATAGAGCAGACATACAATCAGTAAACAGCAAGGTAAAAACGTATAACAGTTTAACCATGAACAGTTTTCTCTAATTTGCCGAAAGAAACTTATTCATATGTTTGCATTTGTTGAAAATTTCTGATCTGGAATTCAACAGTGCAGTGGAATTCTTTGATCAAAATGGGATTTGTGATCTTTCACCGACGCAGAACTTGCATGTTTTAGACCCTTAAAGAAATTTCTTTAAGATGAGAAAAATTGGCCATCTTATTACTAACAAGAAACTTTCCTACATACATAAACAGTCCTGTCACCTCCTATAGTGTTTTAAGCTAACAAAAGACGCCACGCCAACCGCTTATCTTTTTTCAAGCATTTGAACAAAAGTAAAACCACCAAGCTGGCTAGCCATGTATGTGGTTTGAAGACCAATTCCACGCTACATACAATCAAGTGGAAAGTCATAGATCTAAAAAATCATAGATCTAAAAACATGCATGTTATGCGTTGTTAAAAGATCACATATCTTTTTTAGATCTAAAAATTCCACTGTACTGCTGAATTTCAGATCAGAAATTTTCAGCGAATGGAAACATATGGTCAAGTTTCTTCTGACGAATTGTATGCACAGAGCCCGAAGATTACTTGGAGACACTAGGCATATTATCAAAACCGACCTAGAAAATATCTCCAATATATGAAACTATCAGTAGCTCGTATCGTGTACATTAAGCAATATACATGATAAGACGCACCTCAGTTTTGGCTGGCCTAACGTCTGGAAAAAATTTAAATGAAACCTGTTTCGCCAGACATTCATAATTCTCCCCTCATTTAAATCATTACAAAATTGCATTTATTCAGATTGTCATGAGATCACACTAATTTATAGCAAGAGTGCATCCCTCCTTTCAGCACGTGAGCGCTGAAAGCAGTGCGGCCAACCTAAAGAAAATTTTGGTGAAAGTGCTGATAATTTTTCACATCATGTAGCACATAAATAATATAGAAATATAATGCGAAAGATTAAAATGTTCAAACTTCGTTAGGATTTCAAAATTTGTTACATCGCTTTTTTGCGAGTACGGCCAAATATTGTCACTTAATTTTCCTTCTCTCCAACGATTTTTAGCTATGCATTCTAATCTTAGAAAATACTTACGTAGCTGAGAAGCAAGTAGTTTTATAAATAAGATTTCATTTTATGGAAGACTGCAACATTTATTAAGGCTTTTTCTCAAAAATCCAAGTAATGGGATAGATGTGAATTAGTAGTCAAGTAGTGGCATAGGTTTCGAATCAGTTGTCCGCTCTTTAATTAGCTTCAACTTAAGGGTCGTGGTCATAGTGGGCACCGAAAACTAATGCTGCTGCACTTTCATTAATCCTGCTTTAATAGTTGACCTTTGCTGACCGAGAGAGAGTTTGATGCTGCTACTCATAGTCCTACTTCCTGCCGTGAAGTTGGTTCATCTGGGACTCTTGACAATAGGGGATCCAATTTAGTTTTGAAGAAATCTACACCCACCCCACGTACGTCCCGCAGCTCTTTCGGGAGAAGCTGATATGTTTGTGTATGTATGTATGTTTGTGCATGTGTATGCATATGTGCGTACATGCACATATGTACATGCATGTGTGTGCAGGGATATTTGACACTCACTGCTTAAGAATTGAGGTTGGCGTGTTTAAGATCCCGTAATTGAGGAAGACAGGAGAAAAATAAGAGATCGATTGAATAAGGACCACACTAATAAGTACGAGGTCGATTCAATCGACTAAACATTTCAAGGCGACACCTCACCATAAACTGCAACTTAATGAGTGAAACAAGTAAAAGAATAAAAGAATAACAGAATAGATGTGTGTTCGTCTATAGGTATGAGTCTGAAATACGTTAGTTTAGTTTCGTCCTCGCCTTCTTTGTTGTATCAGACTGACGAACAAATCTGTGAAGTTTGCGAACAGGCTTGTTTGTCATCAACTGGGATCGCTGCATAGAAAGCTGACCAATCAGCGAATTGCTTAGTGAAAGGAAGACAGTTGGAATCTAAGACAGACGAATAAAACAGTCAGTGTTGAGCTTTGTAAAGGGAAACCTACACACAGACACATGAACTTATGTTATAGTCTTTGAATAGCACTAAAAGTTTTTGTTGTTGGTGGTGGTAGTGGTGGTGGTCTTGGTTTTGTTTAGCTGCCGGTCGGCCCAAATCAAGCAGATCTATGATGAAATGAATTCCAATCGTGAACATCACGTTTATTCACATTTTCTTTCTGGCATCGTATACCACCGGACTACATTGTCCAGCGTGTACTTATACGGCTGCAGTGTGTGAAATGAGGTAGGTTTAGCTGCTGTCAATGGCTGTTCAAGGAACAACGTACAGGCCCTCAGGCTTCTAGCTGTTTCAACGCTTAACTTACAATTGCTTCTTTATATTGTTGATTTCGTAGAATAAAGAAACAGATATATAAACAGACAAGAAAAAAATGTTTTGTTTTGTTATTTTTCGCAAGAAAACTATGATAGTTGTCCGTTTGTGACAACAATGGGAGACTAAAAGAACTCAATAAACCGGTTGCTTGTGTCGCGATCGTTGCGATATTTATCTTTTAAATATTGCCTGTTTATTCTGCATTTGAAGAAGCATTATAAGAAGCACTTATTTTTAACCAAAAAACTATCCCAAAGAATCGTCCTGAATCCTATAAGTGAAGTTAGGCCTTACGGAAGGGAAGCTTTATTGCATTAAAAAGATTTTTTGCATGAAAATGCGCTGCTGAAATTTGGTGCTACTTTTTGTCATCAAATATAGTATACATGCATACATAACATGCACATACACGCTCATAAATACATATATACGTGTGTGTTTACGCATACACCCATGTTATGTATACGTATATATTATGAATAATAAAATAGAGGAAACGCAACACAGGAGGAGCAGAGTCTAACAAATACCGTATTAGCTGAATGTGTAGCAGGAGTGGTAAGGGTTTTAACGCTTCGAGTCTTCGTCCTTCACAAACATACATACAAATAGTCGTGATATTTACTTTTTTGAAAGCGTCTGTTATACACCACATTTGAAGGCATTTAAGAAGCACTTTTTTTCTTTTTCAAAATAATTGTCCCAAAATATTTTCCCGGGTCTTATCAGCAACGTTGGGCCTCCCGGAAGCTTTATTGCATGTAAAACTTACCGTCGAACAAGCCGTGCTGAAATTGGGGTGTGTCTTTCATGCATTCAAATACAGCATATATATATATATATATATATATATATATATATATATATATATATATATATATATGAGAGAGAGAGATACACACACATATACATGCATTGTAACTTGTTTTCATCGTGGAACTCGAAGTAGATTAACCTATAAATAATAGCAGGTAAATATTGGGATAGAAAACGTTTTCTACCAAGGGATTTTCTTTTTACCCATATTATTTACACACAAATACTTATAGCTTTATTTGTTTCAAGTTCCACCGTTAAATAGCATTTTTTTTTCATGACTCATGAAGTGTCTAAATTCACGACATAAATAACATACACTCATCGGCGCGCGCGTAAACTTGCCCTGTTTTTGTGTGCATGTGGATAGATAGATAGATAAATAGATAGATATCATAAATAACATGAGATATTTTTTATATACATAATATATATATACACATGTATGTATACATATGTATATATATATGTTATATTCACGCTTACATATATATATATAAATATATATAAATGTGTGTGTATGCATAACCACATATATACAACATGCATTCGCAAATGCAGAGAAAAAATATTGGACTGCTATTTCTAGCAAACAGCAAGAATCATCCTCCTTGGGTTATTCTTCAACCGTCCCCAGTCATTATTAGACTAAGTCACTGGTCTTCTGATGAAGAGTTCAAATCTTCGGGAAACATCTAAAATATAATATTTGTCGTTGGCGAATGTTTCTATGTATTACTGTATCTCTGATAAACTTTTTAATATCTATCTATCTGTCTATCTATCTATCTATCTATCTATCTATCTATCGACCTATCTTTCTATCTATCTATTTGTCTACATACCGCTACACTCCTAAACGTTCTAAACCTTTAAAAATAAAAAATAAAAACTTTCTGGATTTTCTCAAACAAGGATTTCCAAAGACCTCCACACTGTTCACTGTTCATATATATTTTAAGATATATTTTTTGATAATTTAAAAGATATTTCTTTTTAATATTTCTAAAAGCCTTTTAATATTTATAATTTTTTTCTCATTTTTCTTTCTTCATTTTTCAATCTTTTATTTTGTCAGTTCTCCACGTTTTTCTCTCGAGTGCTCTACTCTACCATCTTTTGCCCCTTAATCCTTGGTAAAATCGACCTCGGCGGAATTTGAACTCAGAATGTCGCGACGAGAGAAATCCTGCTAAGCAATCGTCCGGCGCGCTAACGATTTTTGCCAGCTCGCCGCCTTAAACTTTTTAATGTTTGTTTAAACCAGTGGGTCTGAACCGGAGTTCATATGCACATTGGTGGCATATAAAATTTTGTTGTCCAAATTTTTGTACATTAAATTGGTTGTACTCCTATTATGCGAGGAGGCGCAATGGCCCAGTGGTTAGGGCAGTCATAGGATCACGGTTTCGATTCCCAGACTGGGCGTTGTGAGTGTTTATTGAGCGAAAACACGTATAGCTCCACAAGGCTCCGGCAAGGGATGATGGTGAACCCTGCTGTACTCTTTCACCACAACTTTATCTCACTCTTACTTCCTGTTTCTGTTGTGCCTGTAATTCAAAGGGTCAGCCTTGTCACACTGTGTCACGCTGAATATCCCCGGGAACTACGCTAAGGGTACACGTGTCTGTGGAGTGCTCAGCCACTTGCACGTTAATTTCACGAGCAGGCTGTTCCGTTGATCGGATCAACTGGAACCCTCGACGTCGTAAGCGACGGAGTGCCAACAACAACGAACTATAAGTCCTCTTGCATTCTAGGAGGTATCGGAGCGTTTGATTGACATTAGACCCCAACAAACGCTCATAAATTAAATGTATCTATTAAGGCCAAGATCGTGGCTGTCGACCTGTACTTGACGGCCACGATCTCGGCCCGTCACGCTTTATGTACGCGTCGCTAATTTCACCAGCAGATCAACTGGAACACTCGTCGTAATCGGTAGAATGCCAGTTTTTAGTTTAGTTGCAGAATTGAATGCTTTACGAATTTTGAGTTCAAATTCTATTGAGGCCAATTTAAACTTTCATCCTTTCGGCTCGATAAGTACGGTGCAGGCATAGCTTTGTGTTGAGAAGATCGATTTGCAACCATATGTTTTCGGGTTCCTTCCCATTGCATGGCACATAGAGTAAGTGTCTTCTACTACAGCCCCTGGTCGACCAGTGCTTTTTGAGTGAATTCGGTAGAAGAAAAACTGAAGAAGCCCATTGTATTTGTCTGTTTCATGTCTGTTTCCACTACCGACGTACATACATAAATGTGTGTGTGCGTGTATTAAATATATATTTTGTGTATATATTTATACTGTGTGTAGATATATTTATCTATATATCATATATGACTTCAACTTTAACCAATTGCAGCTCGAAAGCTGCAGTCATATGTATATTTATGTATATATATATATATATATATATATATATATATATATATATATATATATATATATATATATATATATATATATATATATATATATATATATATATATATTTATACATATATATATATATATTTATACATATATATATATATATATGTGTGTGTGTGTGTGTGTGTGTGTGTGTATCTTTGTTTGTCCTCCACCGCCGTAACATTAGTGTTTCAGCAAAATAATCGATCGGATAAGTACCAGACTTTGAAAAATAAGCAGAACGTTCGACTTGAAAGCGGCGAAATGCTTAGCAGTATTTCGTCTGTCTTTACGTTCTGAGTTCAAATTCCGCCGAGGTCGACTTTGCCTTTCATCCTTAAGTACCAGTTGTGTACTTAAATTAAGTACCAGTTATGTACTGAGGATCGATCTAATCGACTGGCCTCCTCCCCAAAAATTCCGGGCCTTATGCCTAGAGTGGAAAAGAATGTTCGATTTGCTCAAGAAGTAAAACAAACAAAAGGTTAAAACACTTGTACTGGACTGATTCTCTCTCCCCCTCCTCCTCTCTTTCTTTCCCTTCCTCCTTCTCCCTCCCCCCTCTCTCTCTTGCTTCCTTTGGCGAAATCGACTACTGTCATATCTGGAGAGGCTTGGGTTCTGCCAGGCTTAGTTGACCAAGACACCCTCAGAACGATGTATTTTACGATCCTACCGCAAGTTAACAGCTCAAGCAAGGTAAAGCAATTACTGTGCGTTGTTGTGACTAATTAGGCTGTATAATAAATTACAAACACCATCAAGACTAAAGAAGAAGATTCTATGCTTTTACTTGACTTAACAGAAAATAAAAATGCAACCAATTTCATAACATTCCAACATCTTAAATAAAGCAGAGTAGAGCGGACAGTTTAGTGCTGGCAAAGCACTTCTTCGAAGCTCCTTTGGTTCTAAACAACAACAACAGCTACAATACCCTACTGTCGTGAATACAATTCTGTGAACGTCGTAAATGTAGACGCAGGCGTGGCTGTGTAGTAACAACCTGGCTTCATAACCACATTGTTCCAGGTTCAGTCTCACTGCATGGCAACTTGAGCAAGCGTCTTCTACTATAGCCTCCGACAGACTAAAGACTTGTGAGTGAGTTTGGTAGACGGAAATCGAAGGTAGCCCGTCGTGCGTGTAATAATTATGTATGTGTGTGTTTACCCCCACTCACCATCACCGTTTGACGACTGCTGTATAATTGTACATTATAACTGTACATCCCCATAAAATAGCGGTTCGGTAAAAGAGACCGATAGAATAAGCACCCGGTTTTAAAAAAATTATCCAAGGTGGTGTCCCAGCATGGTCATAGTCTAATGACTGAAATATGTAAAAGTACTTTGCAAACTTAGCAACTTATTCTGTGGGAAATATCTCTCACTTGACCGTGTTAACTAATTGAAACCGGAAGCGAACAGATTATTGATAGAAAAGAGCTCTTCATGGTTTTACTTATTGTTTGCTAAAACCTATGATTGGTGGTCAGCCATGCGATACTTGAGATCTGTTGCATGATATTTGTAAAGAATGTATGTACGTTTTCTTATATTCATGATTGTATGAATTGACTTACGTATACGTGTATGACTATATACATGCGCATCTTTATATTATGCACTTCTATATCTATCTATCTATCTATCTATCTATCTAACGACCAATGCGTTCTATAGAGGACTAGTGGAGGGGAGGTCTGACGACACTCTCGGGGCAAACCTGGGTGTCGACGAGAAATTCTTAACCCGCCTTTTCAAGACGACGTTCGGGCCGGGGCCTATGGATAATTTCCAGAGATCCCTGGCTTGGCAATGCTATCGAGACGCACTACCAGTTCGAGAGAAGATCTACAGACACGGTTCGAAAACCACCGGACCGACCTGCCCGAGATGCGGTCAGAGCGACGAAACCGTTCTGCACGCACTCGTGCAGTGTCCAGATATTTCAGAGCTGTGGACCTTCGTCGAACGGCTGT
>NC_068981.1:28152953-28155305 GCF_001194135.2 Octopus bimaculoides
TATATATATATATATATATATATATATATATATATGCATATATGTTCGACTGCGTTTTTATGTTTGTACAATTGTGTAAGATAAGCACAAAAGATAAAACGTATTACAAAATGAAGCTATATATATCTAACAATGAAAACTACAATAATGCACATGGGCTTACAGACACATAGTTAAACAGTTGTATGTGCGTTTGTATACACACACTTATATATATATGCACACAGACACACGCATACACACAAGCGGGCGCGTATATATATACTAACTGACCGCTTCATGTAATTATCCGTTTCCGGTGAATATATGTACAAACCCTACGCAAAGTCAACAACTGTTTTATATTATTTGGCTTAGCAAAGACATGTCTTTTGCACAACAGCTGTTGACGAAGTGAATGTTTGTCGAAACAGTTTGATCTCCCACGATATAACTTACACCTCATTTTTCATAAATGTATGTAATAAATACATACATACACGTATACAGATAGATAGATAGATGAAGGGAGGGCGAGAAAGAAAGGCGGAAAGACAGAGACTGACAGACAGACAAACGGACAGATATATATATATATATATATATATATATTGGGTTGGTGCATAATTATTGCGGCTTTTTTTTTTTTTCAAGAAATTTTATTCAACAATAACATGTAACAAAAACGTCTTTAAATGATTATTCCGGAACATATTCATAATCTACTTCAATTACTGCTTCCCATTTGCTTGGCAGACGGTCAGACTGCCATTTAAAGAGATGATTTTGTTAAATATTGTTACTCTTTTTGTTAAATGAAATTTGTTGAAAAAAGAAAAACGCAATAATTATGCACCAACCCAATTAATAGATAGATAGATAGATAGATAAATAGATAGATTTATGCGGCGAAGCATTTTGTTCAACGTTTGAACGGAGCTCACCGCATTCATAATAGCTTCATATTCTTGCTCAGTTCAACAATTTTAAAGAGGCGAGGGTTAGTCGAATACATTGAGCTCAGTGCTCCACTTGTACATATTTCAACGATACCTAGGGGAATTTGAACTCAGATCGTAAAGACAGACTAAATTCCTCGAAACGTCTTATCGACGCGTTAACTATTTTGCCTTCTACCGTCATAATAATGGTAATGCTTTCCACTACAGACACAAGATCTAAAATTTGTGGGCAAGAATCTATTGTCCATGAAATCGACAACAGTGCTCGACTGGTATTTTTTTATCGACCCTGAAATGATGTAAGACTCTCGGTGGAGTTTGAAATCAGAAAGTAAAGACGGACGAAATGCCTCTGAGTTCGGTGTGCTAATGAAACTACCGTTTCACCGCCTTCATAATAATAATAATAATAATAATAATAATAGTAGTAGTAATAATTTCTACTAAAGACACAAGGCGTGAAGGCATGTAATTTTTAGCGGAAGTGGACTAGACAATTATATTGACCCTAGTGTTTCACTGGTACTTAATATATCGACCTCGGTGGTATTGAACTCAGAAAGTAGCAACGGGCGAAATAGCGCTAAGCATTTCGTCCAGCGTGCTAACGACTCTGCCAGCTCGCCGACTTGCTCTGCCAAACAGTAATAGTAGTAATAATAATAATAAGAAGAAGAAGAATGATCCCTGGCTAGCCATCCATACAGGAAGTGCAAAAGGTAGTCTTAGCTGGTACGCCACGCGTATTTGGAAGAGCATTGTCACTGTGAATTTCTTTCCCTTTTCCCTCTTTATTTTCTTTGTTTACTTTTCTTTTTATTTTTCCTTTCTGTCTGTCTTCCCCTTTTTCTGTATCACATGACTTTGTAAATGGACAATTTGGTGTGTTTATTTTAATGGCCTACCGATGTATACAATGCGTTTCTCTGCCCCAGCTGTCAAGAAGACACTCGACAAGAAATGGAAAAAGAATTGAAAGAAGATGGTAATGAAAATAATAATAATAATAATAATAATAATAATAATAATAATAATAATCCTTTCTGTCATAAACACGAGACCTGAAATTTGAAGGGAGGGGGTAAATCGCTTACACCGACCGCAGTGCGTAACTAATACTTATTTATTCGACCCCGAAATAATGAAAGGCAAAGTCGACCTCGGCGGAATTTGAACTCACAAGGTAGTGACAGACGAAATATCGCTAAGCATTTCGCCCCGCGTGCTAACGATTCTGCCAGCTCGCCTTATTATTATCATCATCATCATCATCATTATTATTATTATTATTATTATTATTATTATTATTATTATTATTATTATTATTATTATTATTATTATTAATAATAATAATAATAATAATAATAATAATAATAATAATAATAATAATAATAATAATAATAATAATAAT
>NC_068981.1:28155375-28156503 GCF_001194135.2 Octopus bimaculoides
TAAAAACAGAAACAATTCCTATCATAGTAGGTGCCTGAGGTATAATAAAAAAATATTCAGTCAAATACATAACAAAAATACCAGGACTTACAAATATTTATAACATACAGAAAATTGCACTACTGGGCACTGCACACATCCGACGCAAAACACTTTCAATACAGTAAACATAAGAGCACCACAGCAAACCACAACACATACCCAAGGCGCACAGAGCTGCGCTCGGTAGTGAAGTGAAAGCACGTTATAAAAATAAAACTACTGAACAATAATAATAATAATAATAATAATAATAATAGTTTCAAATTTTGCCACAAGGGCAGCCGTTTTGGGGAAGGGTATGAGTTGATTCCATTGACCCCAGTATTCAACTGGTACTTGTTTTATCGACCCCGAAACTAAAATGGCAAAGTCGACCACGACGGAATTTGAACTTAGAATCCAGCGCGCTAACGATTATGTCAGCACACCGCCATAATAATGGTAATGATAATAATAATAATAATAATAATAATAATAATCACTTAATGTTACAATACACATATAGAATGTCCTTTATTCATCCAGTGTTTCTATACATACAGACGTATTTGGTAGTGACTATGTATACACATACACACACACGCGGGTACACGCACGTATAAACTAGAGAAGATAAAACACACACACGCATACACACACATCTTTTCTCTTTGATTTGTTTCAGTCATTGGACTGCGGTCATGATGGGATCTGCCTTGAATGGTTTTGAGACAACCCCGGTTATTATATTTCTTAAAGTCTTCTCTCTGTATTGGTCACGATTTGCGGAACATGAACAAACCAGCAACGATTGTGATGCGGTGGCAGCGAAAAAAACATGCACATGTATCTGGCGGGCTGCTCTCAGCTTCTGTCAACCAAGTGGACTCACAACTCTTGGATCGATTGGTGGATATAGTAGAAGACACTTGGCCACGGTGCCCAATAGTGGGATTGAACTCGGAAGCATATGGTTGCGAAATAAACTCCTAAATACGGAGTCACACCTACAGACCTATCTATATGTCTTTCTCACTGTCCCTCACTCACTCACTGTCTCTCTCTCCCTTTCTCGATGTGTTTATATATATATATATATATATATAT
>NC_068981.1:28157061-28160818 GCF_001194135.2 Octopus bimaculoides
ATATATATATATATATATATACGTGTGTGTACATATATGTTTGGTTGTGTGGGTGTATGTATGTATGTATGTATGTATGTACACTGAGTGGGATATGGCAAGAAAAAGACAGAGCGTAGTTTGCCAAGATGGACACTGCAACGATATTGAATGATCCAATAGTTGTTGTGCTTATGTGAGAAAAGAAGGAAGGGCTACCAACCACAAAACCTACTGCTCTATCAAGATAACAAACACACAGACACAAAGTTATGTATTTATCTATTACAGAAGTTCCAGCAGCTCTTGGAAGCGCCGCTGTCGATCAGAGAAGGAAACATATATGTGTCTATGCAGCGTGTGTGTGTGTATTTGAGTGAGAGAGAGAGAGGGGGGGGGGGGGAGAAAGAGAGTGTATGTCTTCGCGCACGCGTTGTTATGTGTCACCCTCCCTATATCTTCCCCTCTTCCTGTAAATTTCTACGTTCGTAGTTATATGTGAACGTATGTGTGTGTACACACACACATACACACACACACTCACACACATACACACACATATATACATATGAATATATATATACTCTTGTACTCTTTTACTTGTTTCAGTCATTTGACTGTGGCCATGCTGGAGCACCGCCTTTAGTCGAGCAAATCGACCCCAGGACGTATTCTTTGTGAGCCTAGTACTTATTATATCGGTTTCTTTTGCCGAACCGCTATGTTACGGGGACGTAAACACACCAGCATCGGTTGTCAAGTGATGTTGGGGGGGACAAACACAGACACTCAAACATACACACACATACACACACACACACACACACATATATATATATATATACATATACATATATACGACAGGTTTCTTTCAGTTTCCGTCTGCCAAATCCACTCACAAGGCTTTGGTCGGCCCGAGGCTATAGTAGAAGACACATACCCAAGGTGCCACGCAGTGGAACTGAACCCGGAACCATGTGGCTGGTAAGCAAGCTACTTACCACACAGCCACTCCTAATTTTACATTTTGGTACAAGTCGATTACTTTGACGCCAGTGCTCAGTTGGTACATATTTTATCGACACCGAAAGGGACAAAAGGCAAAGCCGACTCCGGCAGCATTTGAACTCAGAACGTATCGACGGACGAAATGCCACTAGCAACTTTGCCCAGCTTTCTAACGATTCTGCAGTTTACCGCTTTGTCATTGTATATAATATAATAGCAATCAAGCTAAGGTATTGTTTTAGTTTCGATGTTTATAGTCTTCTCCACTAAAATGTGTGGCCTTCTACTTCTGCTACAAACCAACAAGAAAAATATTTCGATACGTTGGTGCAGGCATGGTTGCGCGCTAAAAAAAAACAGGACGCTTTGATACCATGTGGTTTGAGGTTCAGTCCTACTTTGAGCAAGATTCTTCAACTATAGCCTCAAGTCAACCAGCCAAAGCCTTGTGAATGAATTTGGCAGACAGAAACTGTTTGGAAGCCCATCGTATAAATACATACATACATACATACATGCATACATACATGCATACATGCATATATACATACATACCTGCATATATTTATGTGTGTGTAGAGGGATGTTGAGGTGGTTTGGCCTCATGGAGAGGATGGATGAAGAAAGGATGGCAAGGAGGGGGATGAAAGCTGAACCAGAAGCAGACCTCTGTTTGTGTGGATGGATGGAATGAGGAAAGCTTTGGTAGTAAGAGGTGTTGGAGTGAGAGAAGCAAGAGTGTTTATATATGATAGGAAAGCATTGGGAGTTTGTTTGTGAACAGATGAGTAAATTTTGATGTTGCTCAAAAGGGTACGGAACCAGCATGATTCGATGGCGGTAAACCAGCATATGCTGTCGGGCCCCGCTGCTGATATTGGAGGTTGCGTTCTATGCCTTGACCCGAGCATAGAACGGGGCTCGCCCGCTTGAGCTGGGAAATGAATGGATTGCCTGGTATAAGTCTTGCTGTGGCTACCCACCTCCTTAAAAAAATGGGGAATAGGCCTAGGTATATGATGTGTGTGTGTGTGTGTGTGCATGTCATTGTATATGTCCACCACCAGATCGGTCGGCAACTGGTATTAGTGTGCGTCTCCATATCTTAGCAGTTCGGCGGAAGTAAACGGTAGAATAAGTATCACACTAACTCAATAAGTACTGGGAAGGGATTTGCTCGTCTAAACCCTTCAAAATAGTGCACCAGTGTGGCCGCATTTCAATAAGTGAAGCAAGTGTTGTTGTTGTTTGTTCCTTTTCGAGCTATGCCTTGCTCATTATGAGCTGGTTTCCTGGTTTCGTTGACGTATAGTTTCCCCGCCTGGGTAGGACGCCGGACCGTCACAGGCGAGCTGCCAGATACAGGAGGAAAAGTGTGAGAAAGTTATGGTGAAAGTGTCAGCAGACGTTCGCCATTACCTTCTACCGGAACCGCGTAGAGTTTAGGTGTTTCGCTCATAAACACGCACATCGCACGGTCTGAGATTCGAACCCGCGATTCCTCGACCGCGAGTTTACTGCCCTAACCAATAGGCCATGTGCCTCCATAAGTGAAGCCGCTAGAAAATAAAAATTAAAGATCGGTGACGATGTCGACGACGATGATGTGGTTGTTGCTGTTGATGAAGCTGAGGATGATTAATCTCATATCGGCCGTTACTGAGCAAACCTTGAGCCAAAGACTTTCCAGCCGTGGCCATCATACTATATTTGTTTTTAGATACTATATGCAGTTTCATTGTTCAATACATTCTTAAAGACTTTCTTTCTTTAGGAGAATCGGGTGTGAGTTGAAGAATACTTCGCTACAGTTTCTAGCAGATCAACGTTCCGTATATCATTTACTCCCTCTCTCTATTTCTCTCTCTCTCTCTCTCCTTCTCTTCCCATCTTCCTACCTCCTCCACGCTCTCCCTATCTCCCTCCGTTCTCCTTCAATCCCTCTCCCTCCTTCTCTCTTTCTCTCCCTCGCTTCTTCTCCTCACCTTATCCCCCACTCTCCCCGTCTGTCTTCCTCCCTCTCCTTCTTTCTTCCTCTCTTTCCCTTTCTCTCCCCTCTCTTCTCCCTCTTTCTCTCTCCGTTTTCTCTCTCTCTCTCCCTCACTCATCCTTTCTCCACCTACTCCATGTCTCTATCTGTCTCCCGCCACCCTTCTCTCTGGTCAGATAGCAAGAGCAGCAGTAGCAGTAGTTAGATACAGAGAAACAGTAGTAGTAAATAATATTTCAGGACAACAGTTAATTATCACCTTATTCATTCGCTCATTCGCTTATTCCTTAATTCCGTATATTCATCTATTCAGGTATTCATCCATTTATCCTTCGTCCATTCCGTCATATATCTTATAGTATTAAGAGCCAGAACAGATGTTACATATCCTGATAATTTTCATGCATTAATTATTTACATATTCATTTATTGTCATAATTAATTTTGCAGAGTCAGGGCAGGACCCATAACTTTTACAGACCCACTAGAATTATTTTGACAAGCTTATGTGACAAATAGTCGGCATTGTCGTCTGATCTGTGAGACAATGTCTGCAACAAAAGAAAAAAAAAATCATTGTAATTTGGTGGGCTAGATTCGAACCAGGTATCAGAATTTTTGCAACAGACAGAATTCCACCAATAAAGTGATATATAAACAAGGGAAACAGAGTAAAATCAGGCATTGTTTTACATTCTCAACTCCACCACATCAAACACGCACACACACACACACATATATATATATATATATATATATATATATATATATATATATATA
>NC_068981.1:28161342-28163569 GCF_001194135.2 Octopus bimaculoides
ATATATATATCTGTGTGCGTGCGTGTGTGTGTTCGTGCGTGTGTGTGTGCGTGCGTGTGTGTGTTCGTTCGAGAGGAGCAGTTTTTATGGTGATCTTAGGATAACCGAATGCGTGTGATCGATACATACATCCTGGAATTCGACCTTTAGATCGATTCATAGGCTGTACGATTATGTGCGTGTTGTGTGTGCATGTGCACATGTCTGTCTAGACACACGCACACACACACACACACACATACACACACACAAAGACGCACATGCATACACATACATATATGCACACACAATCATATGGAAATGGATGAGTAGATAGCGGTCAAATTTCCAACCGAATATATTCAGCTGTTCGCCCAAGGAAACCGAATTAGATGTCACTTCCACAGATACATTTACCTTTAATGTTATTCTCCAGTGGAATGAACGCAATATAATGTGATCAGACTGATTCTTTGAATTCCAGATACAACCCGTCCGACGGGCTTCTATGTAGTTTCCGATCCGCTGTTATTGAAAATGATACTTGCCGTGTGGCTAAAACTGGAATTTCACTTTCGCGAAACATACATCTTAACCATATGCCCAGACTGTGTCCTCTTATATGTGTACGGAGGTGTGTATGCTTGTATGTGTGCGTTGGAAAGAGAGAGAGAGAAAGTATGTATGTATTTGAACTTTTTGGCCAGACTATTGACAGTGGCCAAGCTTGGGTTAAGGAATACTTCTTCAAGTATTCAACGTTAGGATTACAGCTAGGTTCACCGCGGTCAATTCATCGCAGGAGAGTTCACTGGCATCTATTCACTGCGAGGAAAGTTTACCGAGAAAATATATTCATAGTATCTCAACATTGATATTTTTAAAAAAACTATTTTATTGAAAAAGTAGATTTTAAAAAATGATAGTAAAATTGAAGTTGAAAAATTATGTCAAAAAATTCGTACGGTGAACTTTTCCTGCGGTGAAATGATGACGATGAACTTACCAGATATGCAATGTTAGTCAATACGTGAGTTTGAAATATCATTTGTGCCTCCTCTATCGTAGTTCCATGCGTAGAATGTGTAGATATTTATTGAAAACATTTATATCTCATTTACTTATCTCTTGCAGTACACGGTCCTAAATCTGAATGGGGAAACTGAGAAGTTTGTTACCATGCAGTGGCGTTCACTTTGAGGCCTGACATAGTTGTTAGTGTCACAGTTTGGTGTTGGTTCTTTCCAGGGTCTATAATATCACTTTTGAAGTACAAGTTATTTTTGTAGCCTTGCCAACGCGGAGTTTCACCTATTTCCTTTGCCTCTGTTTATTTATTGGTACAATCGTTAGAGGGTTGGACAAATTCTTAGCGGCACTTCTTTCGAAATTTTATGGCCTGAGTTCAGATCCAGATGAGGTCAACTTTCATTTAAGGGTCGATAGAATAAAGTCAAGTACGAGAGTAGATGTAACCCTTCAGCCCACTTCCTCTACAGTTCATGGTCTTGTGCCAAAATTTGAAATAATTATTATTAATGCACAAGAGTAAGGTGGCTAAGTGGCAGAATCGTTAGCACGCCGGAAAAAATGCTTAGCGGTATTTCGGCCATCGCTGTGGTCGACTTTGCCTTCATCCTTTCGGGATCGATAAATTACGTACCAGAAAAACACTGGGATCGGTGTAATCGACTAGTACCCTCCTCCAAAATTTCAGGCCTTGTGCCTTTAGTAGAAAAGATTAAGATACAACAGAGCTTGCGCGTGCGTTTGCGCATACATGTTTTGCACTAGAAACTACATGAACACGAAAAGACAAGCCCGAGCGTAATGAGCTTAAAATGTGCACTTACACACACACACACACACACACACACACACACATACACTTGCAAAGGGCGATGAGCTGGCAGAATCATTAGCCGTTACGTTCTGAGTTCAAATTCCGCCGAGGTCGACTTTGTCTTTCATCTTTTCGGGGTCGATTAAATAAGTACCATTTACTCCCTGGGGTCAATGTAATCGACTTAATCGCTTTGTCTGTCCTTGTTTGTCCCCTCTATGCTTAGCCCTTTTTGGGCAATAAAGAAATATGAATCGTTAGCACGACGGGCGAAATGCTTAGCGGTATTTCGTCTGCCACTGCGTTCTGAGTTCAAATTCCGCCGAGGTCGACTTTGTCTTTCATCTTTTCGGGGTCGATTAAATAAGTACCATTTACTCCCTGGGGTCAATGTAATCGACTTAA
>NC_068981.1:28163977-28164918 GCF_001194135.2 Octopus bimaculoides
AGATTTTAACGAAATTATATTAAAAATAAAACGAAGGAAAACGAACACACGTGTGTTGCCTCTCTGCAAAATGTCAGAAGTAATGGAGATTAAATACGCTTTACACCGCTTAAACTGCCAAAGGAACCGCTTAAACTGCCAAAGGAGTAACTGTAAACAGCTGAATACTTGTCAGTGATTGGTTGAAATTATCGAAATAAGACAATTTTTTACATGAAATAACTTCGAATACAAAATTTTTTTTCTGTTCTTTAACACAAAATAGATAAGTATACGAAGTTTGAAAGTCTTTCGGTACCAAAAACACTACATAAAACATAAATGAAAACTGGTGCCCCCGTTTTGAACTAGATCCCTTGTCTGTGTGTATATACGCTTGCGCGCGCCTGTGTGAGTGTGGACATATGTTTATATTTAATGTTTGCCTTTATGTTCAGTTATAAAGAAAGCAATTTTACATTAATCTGTTGGGTTACTCTAATTTTGTAGAGTACAGTCCGATGATGGCTTACCTGACCCAAACTTCGAAGTCACTGTCTATAATACTCTTGTTTAAGAATAATAATTATATATATGCACACACGCATACACACAAACAAACACACACATATATATATATAGAGAGAGAGAGGGAGGGAATTGTGTGCGTGTGTTTATGCGTAAGTATGTATGTATGCATAATTACGTATAATATGTATTTGTAAATGTGTATATATTTATACATAGATATATTTATGAACATTTGTGTGTCTAGATATCCGAGGAGCTAGAAACTACACCTAGGATACATAAGTGGCGGGGGCCGCACGAGTATGAGTGAACCTGTGTTTAAAATACTTTCACTCTAATGATAAGAGCTGTAATTACCTGTGCGCACGCGCGTATATATATATATATATATATATATATATATATATATATATATATATATATATATATAT
>NC_068981.1:28165474-28166037 GCF_001194135.2 Octopus bimaculoides
TGTGTGTGTGTGTGTGTGTGTGTGTGTGTGTGTGCATGTGTGTGTATACATATAATGTGTGTGTGTATACATATTCGTGTGTGTGTGTGTGTGTGTGTGTGTACAATGTGCTTATGTATATATCTGTGTGTTTGTATTCCCGTCGTCCACGTATGTTTATTGGGTGTATTTGTGCACAGAAGAATATTGTAGTTAAAATAGTGAACTTTATTTTCCTAGTAGAAAATTAAATACGTAAAAAACAACAATTAAATAATACAAATAAATGAAAAAAAAGACAAAAATTAGAAAAGACAAATAATACAGAGGCATATGGATACAACACCCTCTTGAAATATTTGCCATCAACAAATACCAACTACATATTGTGTTTTGATAGTAGTAGTAGTAGTAGTAGTAGTAGTAGTAGTAGTGTTCATGATAACGATAGAATGAAAAGATGTGAGATGGTGAAAAGAGAAGAAGAAAAAATTTAGGGATTGGTTTAGTGGATATAACCCCCCCACATAGTACCAGCAGCACATATACGTGTTTGTATGCATGCATCTCTCTCCCTCTATTTC
>NC_068981.1:28167556-28171155 GCF_001194135.2 Octopus bimaculoides
GAGTATATATATATATATATATATATATATATAGAGAGAGAGAGAG
The DNA here is from genome assembly GCF_001194135.2 of Octopus bimaculoides. Classification (NCBI taxonomy): domain Eukaryota; kingdom Metazoa; phylum Mollusca; class Cephalopoda; order Octopoda; family Octopodidae; genus Octopus; species Octopus bimaculoides. The sequence continues at coordinate 28,167,603 of NC_068981.1, forward strand.
AGAGATGGACATATAGACTGGCCGACAGGTAGATAGATAGATAGATAGATAGATAGATAGATAGATAGATAAATAGATAGATAGATAGATAACCCTCTACCATTAAGATTATTCTATCAATTGTAATGATTTGTTGGTTATATTGTTTGAATTAATCAATCATCTTGTAGTTCTGAGGTTTTGTAGTGTTGGTGCGTGAGAGCAGAGACCTGGTCAATTTGAACATCAAACAGGTAGAGTGTTTAGGCCAGATATGGCCTGTTTAATTTATGTTGATCGAAGTATAACTTATATAAGTACTGAACAAAAATTTATATTGAATTATAATTAGTTCGGTGCCTCTACAATGTGTGTGTGCGCGCGTGGTATACTGTGCAATTTGAACAAGTAGCTCTTTATAGAAATGGGAGGAAGTTTTTCTCAATAAAAGCGGTGAATATTGCATAAAAAGAATTCTTAACTACCTCAGTAAGCATATGGTCAGAAAATGCAAGAGACTCTCTTTTTATTGTAACTGTTGTTCTTTCGTTGTGTTCACTGGTTTCACTAAAATCTACAGTGAAGTCAGTCGTGTTACATGTTCGTGTAACACCTTGAAGCAAAAGTATAAATCTTGAAGCAAAAGTATATTAAAATCAGTTATTCAGCAGCTGAGAACATAGCAGCATCTTTGTCGAACAGTAACAGTGAAAATAACATTAAATCTTTAACCACTTGCAGCAATTCAAAATTAAATTCTATTTAATATATGTACAATGAATAGCAGATGTTTAGCTAATTCTTTGTATATCGTGCAAATGTCTTAACAAACAGTTATTGAGCATTCAAAATTATGTAGGTTTAACGACAAACCCTCTCAAACTATTTTACAATCAACATATTCATACATTTAACAGTCGCGTTAGAAATCTGAGCACATTTTTAAAAGATATGTACTTGGAATTTTGAACTCCATAAATTTTGTATCTCTGAGAAGCAGATCATTCTGCTTAAGGTTCAAAATATCTTCAGTTGCAAATAAGAACGAATTATATGTATGCATGTGTATATATTCAAACAAAGACACATACATGCATATGTATGTATGTATGTATGTATGTTTGTATGTATGTATGTATGATGTCGAACGTAAGAAAAAGTTTTCGATATCTGCTGGGTGGGACTACACAGAGTATAATTTTTACTATCATTATTAAAATTACAGTCAGCAACGCAACCCGAATCTTTCTTCATACAGATATGTACTAACTCTATAAAAGGAAATGCTGAAAAATGCCTCCATTGGAGATATTTTTTATTACACCATCTTTAGTCATGAACAATACTGTACAAAAACACACCAAAGACTAGCTGAGAAGATATTTCCTTAAGAAACAATATGTACACTGCTTGATTCACACTTTATCCGTCGTCTCCTATCCGTCTCTCCCACAACCCATGCTATGCACACTGCTTCCATTCCAAGAACTACAGTTCTTCCAAGTTTTCTTCTTGTTCAGCCTTTTCTTAATGTGTTGGTTCACAGAAGTCCAAATTGAACATAATAGATAAGGTCGTCTTTAGATACCCGTAAAAAAGACGGAGTGGTCAAGGCTGAAATGCATTTGATCGTACGTTTGCTCGATTAGGGAAACAACCAGCAACAACAACAACAACAGCAGCAGTACTTGTACCATCAGCAATACCAAAGACTCAAATTTGATTTCCAATATTAACACGTTATAAGGGCGCGGATGGGACGTTGGAGTTACTTGTCTTGAATTCGGCACTAATTGAGCAGGTATACAGTCAATGGCTGTCCAGTCATGACCGTCCCCTCATTTTCGTAGTAGTAGAGAGTTATGTAGGATTACATTATCAAAGGTGGATAATGATCTGATGGCTTTGTCTCTAGATTCATCGACAAAGTAGAGGTCCTTGTGTGGAGTTGTACTTTTAATTCTTTTATTTAAAAAATAAAATTGACTTTGGTAAAATAGGAATTAAGAAGGTAAAGGTTGATAACGAAGTGCTGCAAACTATTTTCTTGGTCACTCTAATGTTCCCATTATACCAGTTCAATTTAAAACTTTATTTCTAATTTAGGCATAAGGATAGCCATTTTGAAGAGAGGAGGTTAGTCGATGCCAACAATCTCATTTGATTGGTACTTTAATTTATGGATTCTAAAACATTGGAAGGCAAAATCAATCTCAGCCGGATTGAAGACAAGACGTAAAGAACCAGAACAGACATCACAAAGCACTTTTCCGCTGCTCTAATAATTCTTCCAGCTAACTATTTTTTCTTTTAATTAATAATAATGATGTCAAACGCAAAGACCAGACTACAACGCTCCAATCAAGTCCACATCAATTAATTCGACCTCAGTTTTAAACTGGTATTTTTGTCACGAATGGATTAAGCTCCTACATTAGTTAAGTCAAACAGATACTTACTGGCCATTTGCTACTGCACCTTGAACGGCGCTGCTAGAACTGCAGCTGTTGTTGCTTCTACTACTATATCCTAGGCCGCTTCAAGACAAAGGCTACGCGGTTGATTGGCATGTCACTCACAGACACTCATCAGCCTCCGGAGCACTCTCATACTGTCTCCTCTCTCTCTGTCTTTGCTACTGTAATGTTCTCCTTCCTTCAGAACTGACTGGACTTGTGCCACTTCCATTCAAGCACACCTGATTCATTCGTCTTCTTTGCTCTCATTTCCTGTCTTATGATCAACCACCACCTCAGACTTTGCATTAACCATTTGCCCGAATCAGTCCTTCCTCGACAGAACTTTCGGCCCCCTGGAATTTGCTCCTCGCTCATATCTTTCTTGCAGATGTGTAGACTTGCAATACTGCAATACTTTAAGCACAAAGTTTAAGTCATCAATCTCGCCGGTTTGGGAGTGACATTGGCACAGGATATGGCATTGCCTATTTCTCCAGACGCAAGAAGTAATTTATTCATACATGTATGTATGTTTGTATATATGTATGTATGTATGTCCACACACACAGACACACAAATATACACACACAGAGGGACAGAGAGAAGGGGACAGAGACAGAGAGAAGGACAGAGAACAAATGAAAGGGGATTCGGGAATCCAAGAGGTTATCTCAGTACCTCTGTGAATTCCAGCCAGCAGAACGTAGAGAAAGGAACAATAGTTCTGTGGAGTTATTTGCTTCAGACAAACTGAAAATTCAGGAAGTTTCTTTCAGTTGTGGAGGATGAAATAACAAAAGAATGGAGTAATGGTAATCATATTTATTCCACAGTTACAACTGTTTCAGCAATGTATCGGTAATAAATCATTTATGAAACATCGGGTATATGATATTGATTACATAATGAAAGATCCACGATCACACATATATATTTATGTATATATTTACTTGTATATAATATATGTATATATATATATTTCCTTTTATATATAACGTTGACCACTAACGTGGACATTCAATGTGCTAGAAATAGATCACATCTTGTGTCTATTAAGACCTAAATTGTTCTCAACATGAAATATAGCGGAATACCTATATATATATTATTTATAT
>NC_068981.1:28171278-28172899 GCF_001194135.2 Octopus bimaculoides
TATATATATATGTATAATATAAATGATATATATATATATATGCATATAAATATATATGTATATGTACTCACATACACATATATATGCATATATGGATACAGGACGTCAAGTTTATCTATCTATCTATCTAGCTATCTATTCATATGTGTATATATAGATATATGTACGTGCATGTATATGTATATGTGTATATATATGTATATGTGTATATATATATGTATATATATATATATATATATGTATGTATATATGTATGTATATGTGTGTGTATATATATATGTATATGTGTATATATATGTGTGTGTGTTAAAGTAGTGAGGAAAGCCAAACAATTAGGCAATGCAGGACAAGGACATTTAATTTCATTTAATTCAATCTAAAATTTAGCTACACAACGAATGGTAAAAATAGCACAAACTGGTAAACTTATATATACATACCTACACACACACATACGCACCCACGCACACACACACACACACACACACACACACACACACACACACATATGGTTCTTTCAGTATAGACGTAATATCATATGCTCGATGGTTTATATATATATATAAGAGAGAGAAAGAAAAAAAGAAAGAAAGAAAATCTTTAGTATTAGATTAGTACTTATTTAAACCAATGATTGGTGTCTTCGCTGTTGCCTTAGTAGCTAAAAATAGCAGCGAAATTCATATATATACATATATATATATATATAAGCGATTGGAAGATCACAACTACAACGCCTCTGCTCGACAAAAGCTGACAGGGCAACAAAAACAACTACTAACAGTTATGGTATCGTCCTAGGAGAAATTAAGGAACGGGTCAGCTGCGGAGAAATTTAAATCCAAAACGTAAACAACACGTAATTAAATAAAATACATTTTCCAGTGTTCAACCAATCGTTTGTCCTCCAGAATTATTGTTTCTAATTTAGGCGCAATCCGAGAAATTTTGAATGAAGTAGATATGATATTACATCTTCCCCAGAACTGATTTTATTTCACTGGCTTCGGAGAGGTGAAAAGCTATATTGATCTCGGCAGAATTTGAACTCAAAACGGAAAGAGCCGGAATTGATACTGCAAGGCATTTTGTTCGACGCGCCGAAGATTCTGCCAATTCTAATAAGAGTTTCATACTTTGGTCCAAGACCAGCAATTTTAGGGTGAGGGAGTTACTCGATTACATCGATTCCAGTACTTGACTAGTACTTGTTTTATTGATCCCAAAAGGATGAAAGGCAAATTTGGTCTCGGCGGTCTCAAAGAGCCGGAAGAGATACATAATATCAATAATTTCAAACAGCAAAAATGCAAAAATACAAACAAGATGAAATGAGATACCAGGGGGTTAAGGACAACAATATGTAGGTGGTTGTTGAACCTTACAGATACAAGCTTATCCTGACTACCTTGGACGGATGCTCTCTATCTCAGTTTTGGTATCCCACCCAGGGGCGCATACTGAGTGTAGGCCCATTCACAGAGACCACACAGACCTCTCCCACCCTGTAGTAAGCACATTGAAGAGTAAAACTTTCTCAGTTTTCACTATTCTCTCAAAGTAGTAGTGAAGAACTTGAAGTCGGGTGTCTATCATCAGTACATTTAACCCTGTCTACCAT